>NC_134709.1:37202999-37262999 GCF_043290135.1 Rhipicephalus microplus | reverse complement strand
TTTAAGGCATAAAAACGTATATGGCTACTTCGCCGCTTCTTTTATGAATGCACACCGGCAGATCGAGTGACAATCCGTGCACCCTCGGTCTCACAAGTATGCCAATCATGCGGTAACTCAAACACGAGAAAAAAAGAAGAAGAAAAAGAAACTGCTCGTCGTTACCGAGCTGTGCCAATAGGCACCGAGAAAAGGCAAAGGGAGTACGCTGATTCTGTTTGACGTTCATTACGTGCCCCTTCCAATCCATGTCGTCCAGACGCGACGCAGCGCCCCCCTCCCTGCTGGTGCAGGAATCTGAATATTTCGGCTCTTTTCTAGCGGCTCGTTTCATATCTCACTCCGTCTAATTTATGGACTTTTATTAGTTTTTGTTTCATCGTCTCTCTGACCCGGAGGACGTCAACTCCAGACGCCGGCGAGATTTCGCGAACCGACGTGATGAGATTCCTTTTTCTGTATATATATATATATATATATATATATATATATATATTCGAGGTAGATAAAACTGTATGCATTATTGGATGCACAGGAAGAAAATAAATTTTTAACCTGTAATGGTACTCAAATCATCATCTCCGGGCTTGTTTTTGTTTGTGTTTTTTTATTGAAACGGAGGAATCGCGACAGAGACAAAACAATGTAAAAGCGCCTCTTTTTTGGCGCACGTTGCAATGACAGCGCGGCGAAGAACTTCGTTTCTTTTGCAGATGCGAAACGAAATGAAAGTTTTTTTGTTGTTATGTGGGTACTGGCTGCGCTTTGTCGTGCCTAGTCTCTGGGTGAACAGATATTTATTTATTTATTTATTTATTTATTTACCCATTTATTTATTTATTTAAATATTTGTTTATTTACAAAGTACTTACATCGCCATTTAAGCACTACGTAGGGGGGGGGGGACAAAAAACAATCCGTACCAATGAATTTGTAGCAAAATACATAAACGCACATAAAAATTACTGTCAAATTTATCAGAACATAATAACGGATCACAAATACATTTTCATACACACATAACATGTAATGCAAGAAGAATTTCACGGCATAGAAAAAAAATAAATCAATATTTGTTATACTAACCAGTTCGTCACTTAAACTGTTCCACTCTCTTATTGTTTTTGGAAATAATGAGTACAAAAAAGTATTGGATCTGCATTTGAAGGTAGATATCTTTTGGCTGTAGTCACAGCGAATGGATGTGTGGGGGGGTTGAACAAGGTAGCTATGGTGATTCATTCCTGTGTTAAAATAATATATCTGGTGCCACAGTTTAAGCCGTATTTTCTGTCTACGTACACGTAGCAGATCTCATCCCAAAGATGCCTTCATTTTTGAAACGCTGGCGTAGGGGCTATAATTATTCAAAACAAACATTGCCGCTGGATTCTGAAGTTTTTCTATTTTGTTTATAAGATAGTCTTGGTGGAGGTCCCATGATACGCACGAATAATCAAGTAAAGACCTGACCTGCAATAAATATAAAATTTCCTTGATTTCGCGCATCACCCATTTGAAATTCTTTCGAATACAGTATAACATCCTACTACCTTTTGCTATGGCCGTGTCAATGTGTTTGTTCCATGTAAATGATTCAGCAAAATGAACATCACGATACTTATAATCACAGTGTGTGTTAATGAGTACGCCATGAATGTTTTATTGATGAAATGATTTGGATATTTTCCTCGAGAAGCCCACACTGGAACATTTTTAATGTTTAAATTCATTTTTCACTTTTTACAACAGTCTGCTATGTGATCTAGGTCGGTTTGAAAATGCGAGTATCATTCAGTCATGATTTCTCTGTATATGTCGCAGTCGTCAGCAAATAATTTTATGGGTGACGTAATATATTCAACTATGTTGCTCATGTAGATTAGGAACAGTAAGGGTTCTAGAACGCTTCCTTGGGGAACGCCTAAAGGTACTGCTATGGACGAAGATTTGACATTATTTAAAACAGCGGTCTAGGTTCTATACCATTCAAGTAATTACGTATCCACGTTTGAACTTTTTTATTTATGCCCAATGCAGCAATCCAAGAGCTTAAGGGACACACTGTCATATGCTTTTTTTTGAAATCTATGAAAACCGCGTCTACACGACTATTGTTATCAATAGCTTTGGATACGAAATGCTGAAATTCTATTAGTTGTGTGTTACAGAAATAACCTTTTCGAAAACCGTGCTGGGAGGGAGTAAAGAAAACGTCTGAATCAAGAAAATTAAATATATTGGTATGTAAAATGTTTTCAAATATTTTGCAAAACACCGACGTTAATGAGATTGGTCTGTGATTTTCTCTGAGTTTTTTATCTCCAGATTTGAAAACGGGTGTAACGTTTGCTGTCATCCAAGCTTGGGGAATAAGACCAGTTTCGAGGGAGAGTTCACAGAGTATACCTAAATATAGAGCAATAATGTCATGACACTCTTTAATAACTATTGGGAACAGTCCATCCGGTCCAATGGCTTTTGTTGCATCTAAGCGGCGTAATAATGAACCGACGCCACTAACATCAACTTGAATGTCTGGCGTCATATTGTTTTGGGCGGCATTGTTCATAAGAAATGGCTGTTCGGCAGTTTCATGCGAAAAAACTGATTGAAAATACGGATTGAAACATTCCGCCCTGCGGTAGTCTGATGTCACGGCTTTGCCGTCGACAGTTAAGGCTGGTACAGATACATCTTTCCGGTTCTGCTTTACATACTTCAAGAATGACTTCGGGTTTTCTTTACGGCCTTTACCTAATTTAACAAAAAAAATATCTTTCGCAGAATTAATTGTTACTTTTAATATATTATTTATTTCATCTAGGCACTTGTGGTTTTCCAAACTAGAATTAGCAGAAAATATTTTACACGAGTGTCTAGCTTTCCTGGCAAGTTTGCGTGTTTCTGCGTTAAACCAAGGTTAATGCGTTTAATTTTTACGCAAGTACCTACATGGAACATGGCTTTTCGACCAATCCGAGTATTCTGTCGCGGAATGTCGACCACAGAGCTAACGCACAGCGTGCTTTTGACATATGCTTGAAAGTAGGAAAGAAATTGCTAGTTCAGTTCTAGTAGCAACATAATCTACTCTGTCATAGCTGAACACTTTTCTTCGTGGAGACTGAGATGTCTGTACACGCTGTACGCGAAGCTCCACGACAACGGCCCTGTGGTCGCTAATACCGGGGCATACGGTAATTCATGACACTAAGTTTGATTCTTTGCAAAGCACCAAGTCTCAGATTGAGTTTTCTCGCGTAGGTTCCAGCACGTACTGTTGTAAGTCATACAATCCAAACAGTTCTTCAAACTCCGAGTAGATACGGGAACCGTCCCCAGTACCACATCCCGCACTCCAACTAAAATTCGGCAAGTCAAAAAATCCCCCGAGAAATACGCTGTTAGGCATAACAGACAGCACGTCAGACAGCAAACTTAAACGACTCGCCTCTGCCCGGTGGGCCACAGAATGTCCCGAACACGACATTGTTTCTCTTGGGTAAATTCACGAGGCACCAGACAGATTCCGAGCCGTTTTGTGTAAAGCCCTTCAATAGTGTAAAGCCCTTCAATTGTTGTATACGCCTATAGTCCCCCGAGTATAGTGTGACGGAATATTTTCTCTTTGCAGAGGTTGAATTCGCGTCGCACCAATTTGAGCTCGCGTCGGGGATTTATGATGTTTGTCGGTGACAGACGTAAACGAACACATGGTCCACGATGATTGCGAGGTTTGCAAGATGGCTAACTTTACGCGCTGAACGAGCTTTTTTTTCTGCACAAACGCACATGTCACCCTGAAAACACTGCTGATTCAGAATACGAAACCATTGCATCGTCTCGGGCTCCACAGCATTCCGACCGGGCAGGGCTCAGCTTCTGTTTTTGTGCGTCGAGCGTGGCCGGGTGGGTTCGCATCCTTATATCATCGGGCTCCGGCGGACCTTAGACGCCGTCGGTGAGCCAGGACAGGGCTCGGGCTCAACAAAACGTCCCGTGCACAGATCTACCCGGTATACTTAGAGAACGGGATGGTGTCATGCAGCCCACGGACACACTCGCGTGACCATGCTGTCACGTTTCGACAGAGATGAAATACGGAAGCGCTGCTGTAGTACAGGAATGAATCTCGGCTGACCAAAACCAATTCGGAGCATTTGACCGTGGCGTCTGCCTTAAGTCAGTATGACAGTCTTCAAACGCTATTCACGTAATCTTTTGCACTAGGCATCAGCAGGGTTGAAAATAGATGTA
Organism: Rhipicephalus microplus; assembly: GCF_043290135.1. Classification (NCBI taxonomy): domain Eukaryota; kingdom Metazoa; phylum Arthropoda; class Arachnida; order Ixodida; family Ixodidae; genus Rhipicephalus; species Rhipicephalus microplus. The sequence goes on along the minus strand of NC_134709.1, from coordinate 37,258,739 downwards.
ATCTCGAAAAGGTACTTGACCATTTCATTGGCGAATATATTTCACCTATTCTTCACATACATCTTGGTAGGAAGCGCGGCAACCATTACACAGGATACACAACACAAGCGCAATACAAACACAAACACACTCACTCTCTCTCTATCAAAGCGTTAAACTGAAAAACCTAATTTCTGAAAAGTGACGTCAGCCACCGAAAAATACTCGCAGGGTTCGTCATCTATTCACCTGGGACGACTGGAAGGTAATCTCCTTTTCAGTCGGGGCATTGATGCTTAACCGCCACTCTTCGAAAGCTTACTACAGCTAACGGGTTTTTGCACTGGCTCCAAGATTGGAGGCCCACCTTACCTTTTATTGCCTCCGAGATCGGACCACCTTTGACCATTGATGACGTCATTATGTCCCTTGAAGTCACACTGAAGTGATGATTACGTCACAATGTTTTCCTATCAGTGACGTCATCACGTGACGATTTTTCACATATCTTGTGACCGACACACCGACACAGGAGAACACGCAGAATCACACACAGTGCTACCGCTGTCTCTGTGTTCTTGTCTCTTGTTACCTTGCGCAAACATTGTTGTTCAAGTTTTCCGTACCAGGAAGCCCACCTTGTAACTTTAACGCTGCAGTACACTGACGCCGATGGTCGAATTGCGCGTTTGATGAGGCACTTGATGATTTCGCCTTAATAAACATGAACAAAACAGAGAAGTCATAACGACTTACAGAGGTTGCAAGAGAGCCGGTACCAGAAGCGGAAGCAGGCCCGGAACCTGAGAGGGCGGTAAGGTGGCGACACCAACTGAGCCGGCAGGTTTAGGTCCTGAAGCGCAAGTCGATGACCGAGGCTCTCCAGGGCCATGTAATGGCCGGAGGGCGAAGATCCAGAGGCCGCTGCCGGAACGGACATGAATGCATTGTGCAGAGAAGCCGTGAGATGTGCGTCTTAGTCACAGCCGCTCTCACAACATTACATAGATAAAATTTATTTTGCGAATCTAACAAATTATCAGGTATATTTCTAAACTTAGCAGGACTCGAAATTTTCAGAACATTGAGTGGTTGTTTTAGCAAAAATAACTCATTTCCAGGGTCACGAAATCATTTCAAGCCAGAATAACGAAATTCGAGAAAAACTTTTGCTGGACGTTTCTCTAAGAACTGCTTTAGTGCTACAAGCATTTCATGAATCGAAACAGGTGTGTAAATAGGGCAGTACAAAAATGTTAGAGGGGATAGAGAGAATAAGTGAACCATTTGCGAGTTCTGCTATTATTTGAGCAAATCCGGTAGGGGTCGTTAAACATGTACACATTTTCAACACCATGCAGTTACTGTTCTAGTACCCATATCACCTTATTTTTTATGTGACAGCTTTTTATATGTTGGCTTTTGAGTGTTAGTTTTATGTAACAGCTTTTAACCGCTACGCTATGTCAGTGCAGAGACCTGTTCCTTAATTTCAGCTCCGAAATCGTTTTTAGTGCTTGCGTAACAAACTGCTTCCCTAGTTTGCATTATCTACATTAGGAATAGAAATGGAATTACTATAAGAATAATCAATTTTAACTAGCAAATTGTTTTAATGCTTTCTTAAGAATGACTTCTGAAACACCACATTTCTTTCCAGAATATGCCCCGCATCGCGATGAAAACACCAGCATGGTCGAGCTTCGCCTACAAGTGTAAAGCGCATTGAGCTATAAGGCCCCACCCGCATCACCTTCAACCGCGCCGTTAGAAAAAATTGGCCTCGTATCTGCATGTAATCTGCAAATGTCGTCGAAAGACGATAGTCTTGCGTATGGAGAAAGTGAACAAAACATTTATTTGATGTTCTTCGCAAGAAAATCGGTGAATGCTATCCGGAGGCGCTGCGTTAGAGTGCCTCAAGCGTGCAGCGGAGGCGAACGAACGCATCAAGTCACGTCACACGTGAGACATGAGCGCCACCTGGCAGTTTCTTCTGGAAAACAAAGCGCGTGGCCATGCGCGCCCGTCTCAGAGGTGATAAGCTGTTGAACGCGAGGCGACGGATAGGTGCCACCACCATCTCGTCTTAGCAAAGCGTTGGAAATACTCCCCGTTCCGTGCAAGCGTTGCATGGTAAGCGCAGCGTGATAAGCGCTACGGTCCTTCAAATTACTTATATATGCGCGACCTAGTAAGAGATGCATATGCAGAATACACGCGTGTTGTTATGGTGCCCCAGACATGCGAGATAATTGCATTTTAATTGACAATTGCACAAGCATGAACGCTCAACCTTGAGCAACATTGGTGGTCGCTGCGAATGGGGTCGGCCCTTTAAAGTACCCGATGCCGGTAAGAGTGGACAAATAGACATGTACAGACAGACAGACAGACAGACAGACAGACAGACAGACAGACAGACAGACAGACAGAGACAGACAGACAGACAGACAGACAGAGACAGACAGAGACAGACAGAGACAGACAGAGACAGACAGAGACAGACAGAGACAGACAGACAGGCCAAAAGTTTTGCGTCGAAGGTCCCCTAAAAATGGGGGGGGGGGGGGGTTGCTCGTAACTTTGGGCGTGCAGTACTATCGCAGAATTTCTACAGCAAGTGCAGTAGCGAGTGACCAACTTCACCGCGATTCTTGCTTTTGTGAATTGGCGCAGTAGCCACTGTGCGTGCGTAACAAGACACGCGTATCTCCACAGCTACAATCTTTGTATACTGGGTGGGCAGCTTTATGCTACCCACTTTTTTGCGTAATTCACACGTTTTTTTAAAGACGATAGTCTTTCTTGGGGACCTTCGACAGAAAAATTTTGGTCTGTCTGTCTGTAGATTTGGCTGTTCGTTTGCCCTTACGATACCTGAAATTGCACCAAACGGCCAACCCCATCTGCAGCGCACTCCGATATTCCTCAAGGTTTAGCGTTCATAATTGTGCAATTGTCAATTAAAAAAGTAAATATTGCTCATATTTGAGGCGCCATAACAACACGTCTATGTTTTGTATGTTTGCATTTATACTAGAAGAGGCACACACAAGTAACTCTAAGGACTGTAGCACTTATCTCGCGGCGCTGACAGTGCAACGCGATGCTCAAGAAGGTGTTTTCAAACGCTTTGGTACGACGACAAGGTGGTGACACCTGCCCGTCGCTTTGCATTCGACACCTTATCACCTCCGAGACTGGTGCGCATCTTTTTCCGCGGTCGCGCACGTCTTCGTTTTCGAAGATAACTGCCAGATGGCGCTCGTGTCTAACGTGCCTAGATGCGCTTGTTCGCCTCCGCGTTACACTCGAGCCACTCAAACGCAGCGCCTTCAGAATACCATTCACAGATTTTCTTGCGCAGAACATCAAATAAACATTTTGTTCACTCTCTCCAGACGCAAGACTATATCGTCTTTCGAGGACATTTTCAGTGCAACATGTAGATTCAGGCCAATTTTTTTTTACCTCTGATGCGATGATACGCTTGGGCCAGGCGATACCAAATGCGTTAGAGTCACTGCATAAGAGGGAGTTTTCGAATAGCGTATACGCTCAGTTAGTGGGCGTAGCATATGGGTATCGATGTGATACGAGTTTACGAAAAGCGTTTGTCCTCCAGAGCGGGCGATCTCCTCGAGATCAGCGCAAAGGGGCCTTGCAGGCCACACGCAATTTCGGATTTTCTTTGGGTGAACTGCGAACGCTAACGGCGGTTAGCGTTATGGTGCATGCGCAGTGGCAACGACCCCAACGAACAGCGTACACAAAGCTTTGCGTACCCTATTCTAAAACTCCCCAGTATTCTTAAAAGTTTCTTTTTTACAAAAGCTTTCGAAGCACTGATGTGTCTACCGTAGTAGATCAACTGCTTTCCGCGGAGAAAGCCTAATTCTTACGGAATATTTATTTCCATCTATCTCCAGTTTTCCCATTACAACTAACGACCCCGCCGCTGACGCCGACAGAACTTAACGCTAGTACGTTCAACGTTACTAGAATAAAAGTCTATTCTATAGTAACGGTGGGTTACGCTGATGCGTGACGTGCGCTGAGCTCGCGACCAAGCGGGCGGGAGTACGTTTGATACTAACCGGCGAAACTGCTGGTGACGTTGTCGGAGGGCTCGACGTCATCGTCTTCGTGGTCATGCTGCCGTGAGAACTGGACTCCGCTGCTCAGGTCGGACGACCATCCGCACTGGTCCAGAGCCTCAAAGTCGCACGATGGGTCAGGGTCCGAAATGCTCGCTTTAGAGGGAAGCAAGAAATGCACCCGTCTCGCCATTATAGCTCGGAAACTGAATCGGTTGATCACTATTGGTTCACTTTTTTCCTCCATTTAAGCGAGTTTCATTCACCCTGGCGGATAGTCAAACCATTTCTTGCACGAAATTATCATTTTTTCTGTTTTTCTTTACCTTTAACCAAAATTATCAGTTTCCTGTTATATATATTTCCTAAATAGACCTCGCACTAGCATTTAGCTATGGGACCATGTGCTTTGTGCATAATTTGAAGAAGATAATATGTGCAATAAGGAACATTCATTCACTTATTTATTCATTCATTCTAGTTAATTGTACGAGCACCGACTAACATTGCTGTTCTTCCAAGCACATCCGATCAAGCACCTCCAGTTTTGTGACCATTGAGAAAATCTCGTCAGCGCGCACCTGCGAAGGAAGCATAGGGGCGACGTGACCTACTTGGCACCGCACCAACACCTGCGGTGAGGAGAAGGCCTTGCGGCGAGTTCGTACGAATGCGCGTATGTACGGCGTTACACACGTACGTAAGTCAAAGAGCTTCTTCGCATCTAATAGGGTTTTTAGCTTACCGACTCTCCAATCTCTTCTCCGTTCCACTCAAACGTTCCATGTTACCGTAGCGCAAAGCATGTAGTTCGTATTAGCCAAGTGTCTTTGGGTCAAGGCAGTAGCGACACCAGCGGAGCATGATTGTCAAAAGTATGTCGAAAATAAAAAGAAACATTGTACTTATCTTACAGCAAGAAAGCAAATTATGTTTTAAAACAGTGTGAATTGATTTACTTTTCGGTTAGGGTGGTGCTAGATGCAAGGGCTCTTTTTGATATTTTTGTTACCTTTACATTGAGCTGCACTATAATATGAGCCTTCAAGTTGCCTTCAAGGCAGCACAAACGTGCTTCAAACGCACTCTCCTGAGGTAGCCCGTTTGAAATTTTTCTACGCATTATCTTGGGTGTTTGTGTGGCGTTTATATAGACTCAAGGTATGGGCATCTGATATTTATTCGCTTGAAGACAAAAAAAAACATACTTTTATATTGTAAACTTTAAGTGAGGTTAGTCCTAGCTGACGCTACCGTACCCGTGTAACAAGGGTATTATTAGCATGCCCTGTGCCATCTTCATCGTAGCAGTACTTCAGTAGCAGCACTTCAGTAGTAGCTGTAGCAGCACCAGCAGCAGTAGTAGTAGTAGAGCCAGTCGCGGTAGTGGTAGGAGTAACTCATATCAACCGGCCCGCCTTTCAGTGTTTGTTTCAGCTGGCCATCGCCGCAAGAAAATGCAACGCACACGCCTCCGTTTCGAGCAAGATGTGCTACTCACGGAGGCACACGGGTCTGGAGCCGTTCCAGGCGCGGCCGTCGCAGAAGGCCGTCGCGCCTCCACGAAGAGTGTAGCCGAGGCGGCAGCGGAAGCGCAGCATCAGGCCCCGGCCACGGACGTTCTCCACGGTGCCACGCGGTAGGAGGTCCCGGGTCGGAAGGCGGCAACCGGGAGCTGCAGGATTGTAACACGATCGAACAACCCATTTCAATGTATACTTTCCCCCAGCATTTTTCGCACAAAAAGAAAACACAAATTAAAGAAACTGCTACGGCGTATCTGTCTACAATTGTAATGCATGTCGTGCGTTATTTCACGTACACTCGTTCGCAAGCACGATGCTGCACAATTATCCAGCGTGTTATTTTGCTTGAGAAGCATTTGCTCTAATTCTTTCTTTTTTTTCCTTTACACATTTTCACTTTCATTTGCTTTAACTATTGTATAATGCTTGTAACTATTGCTTACATGCCCTGTTGTTTCTAATCTTATATGCACGTTGTTTTTTGTCCTATCATCCCTATTAGGCCATGAAATACAATCTTGTAACGCGTCTGGTTTGTTTTGCTGTCTGCCAGGCTCTGCCACTCAAGCAACCAATTGGCTTTGGCAGGCCTAATCACATGTACTGTTTTATTTGAAGAAATAAAATGTATTATTATTATTATTATTATTAATATTATTATTATTATTATTATTATTATTAACAGGTGACTTAACGGGACGCATCCGGATGCTTTGACAGCACAGTATACCACTAGACTTTTGAAGGACTGCGAGCAAGCCTGCGAATATAGGGAAGCGTGTTCGTGGTGACTCGTGACGATAAAGGCAGCACGAACGTATGGCGTGGAAAGAACAAAGAAAGCACTTGACGCCATGACGGCAGTGCTCATTGGTGTAGCCGGAGGGTAACTCACCGCCTTTTTGGATTCAAACGTCCTACTGTCCACCAATGTACCCCAATCCATCGAAGAATATGATGTGTTTCGTTTCGTTAGTGTGAGGAGGCGGCCTTCCGTTCCCAATCACCGCAAAAAAAGAAAGAAATGTGAGGACCATTGAAGTCTTTCTTTCCCTTACTCTCATTCAATTTGACTGCCCTAATTTCGAACGCAGCTGTTGTCAGAGTATATAACCGTAAGGCAGTGGTTTCCGCCAGCAAGAAAACCATTGGTCGATTCCGTAACTACAAAAACAGCGCAGAGAAAAAGAGACACGAACACAAATCGCGCACGTATTCTTGTCTCCTTTTCGAGCAGTTTTTGTAGTTATGGAGTACAAACTCGCAGCGTTCAGTCCTCCGGTCGATTCCCCATACTTCGCACGGCGTATTCTATTCTATTAGTTTCGTCAGAATAATCCCAACAGCTTATTGCAGTTCTTTCAACACTGACAAAAAGAAAGATAAAACAACGAAAAGAAAGCTCTGCAAAAACTTGAAAGCTTCCCTGCTTTGCTCTTCTTCCCCCCCCCTCCCAATTTTCGTTGTCCCTAAGCCTTCCACGCTTACTTACACCAAAGGGGGCCGTAGTCCGGTAGCCAAGAATTAATCCGAGCCAAAGACGCAGCTTAAACTTAAACAAAGGCATCGATTTTCTTGTTTCTGGCAAATTTGCCTCGGCGAGAAGACAACTTGGAATAGAAAAAAAAAACAAAACAAAAAAGAGCCAAAGGCTTTAAGGTGCGCCACTTGGGAAGTTGTGTATTTGATCTTTTTTTCTTCTTTCTTTTACGTCTTTTCTTCTCGGCGTCCCTGTTTGAAGGACAAAAAGAAATTCCGAGTCTATTAAGCGCTGCGTGTACCGACATCCTAATGACAGGCTAATGATGTCTCCTCCGGGCTAAATTTATTCTCAACGACAACCAACCTTTTCGTTTTATTTTGTACCCATCTTTTTTTCTCTCGAAACGATGGGAAAAACGTAAGGCAAACTTTGTAAGAAAATTAAGGGAACGATGAAGTAATATCAATACAAAAAAGAGCCCCTCAATCTCAACGACAGGTTTGATGCAAGCCTGTAAGGCTGGAGAATATAAAGAAATCGATTAGCGAGCCAAGTCTCAAGCCGACGCTTAGAAATCGGATCAGCAGGAGATTGGCGTGGAAGAAACAGATAAAAAAAAAAGGGGGGGGGGAGCTGAATGGAACAGAAAAAGAAATGCTTTTTTTCGTGAGGCCATAATTTGATCCAATTTTTCAGCATTGATTAATGCCTCGAGCAGAAATTCGAGAAGACAGTGCAAGCGCAAATAACCGAGTTAAGAGTGCGAGGGGAGGAGAATAGAATTACGGTGGACGAAGGAGAGTGGGTAAAAGAAAAAAGAGGTTTTGGTGCGGTGCCTTTCTAACAGCACGCATACGTTAAAGGAATATAAAAAGAAGCACAAATCGGGAGATGTAAAGGTCACATCCCCAGTCTACTTGCAGAGTGTCTTCATCCGTCAGCATTTCAGCAGCTAAGGTGATGCCCTGAACATAACTATTTTGTACATCATTAAAATGGCAGTAGCAACTATCGCTTTGGGTTTACGTAACTTGACCCCTAAGTGGTTGCTCTCTTTGTGCGATTCCGTCGTTCAGTCAGACGAAAAGGTGACAACCCGACTGCTTGCCAATAGCTTGGATAATATCCGGTGGAGGACTAGCAGCAAGTATGCTCAACTCTAAGAATAAGGGGCGTTGGGCTCGCAGATGTGAATGATCGTTGATCGTTCGTTTGTCGCTCATTATTTGCTTCATATTTCTCTGTGAAAGAAAGGGGTCATTCACAAACGTTACAGTAGTCTCAACGCGCTTTCTTGTAATTCAGATACAGCGAAAGTCTTTCACGTCTAAGTTTATCACCAAATGTTGCGGTGCACACGACGGGACGTATGTCGCTGCTCAAATTTTAGAAGTGAAGCTCGTCTTAGTCTAACCTTGTCATGAGTCACGCGTAACCGAAAGAAGAAGAGACGAGAAAGAAAATAAGGCAGTATCTCCATAGCAGTCTAATAGGCGGCGATGTCTCATAAAAGTACATACAAAGTGCAGTTGAGTGAGGATATTCTAGATGGCACTGTACCGCTAGTCCCCTATCGGCTGCTGCGAGGGTTCTGGCTGGGTACGCGGAGAACGAGTATGGGCGAAGCAGAGTGGCTGGCGCGTTGAAGACACTTGCGCTCGGCTTCTTTGGCTCGCGTCGCGTCGGTGTTACCCACGCGCCGTCTGCATTCTCGAACGCGATCAGACGCATGGACGCATGCGCGGACGGATGGACACGCGGACGGGGGGGGGGGCGGATTGACGCTACGCCCCACTCATCATCATTCACTCCGTGGATAGCCCCGAAGCGGTGGTCTAGTGGCTAAGGTACTCGGCTGCTGACTCGCAGGTCGCGGGATCGAATCCCAGCTGTGGCGGCTGCATTTCCGATGTAGACGGAAATGTCGTAGGCCCGTGTGCTCAGATTTCGGTGCACGTTAAAGAACCCCAGGTGGTCAAAATTTCCGGAACCCTCCACTACGGCGTCTCTCATGATCATATGGGAGTTTCGGGACGTTAAACCCCACATATCAATCAATCACTCTGTGGATATGATGCGATTGTTTTTCTTATGTTTGACTAGAGTAAACAATATTGCGATCACGCCGGCTGTAAGCTACTGCGATGCTCTTTCAGATAGCCATTTTGTTGACACTTTTTGCGTCACTTTAGGGCAGAATCCCAACACGGCTGCGCAGTCTAGCCCTTTTTAGTATTTAGCGTGTTTTTGTGCTCGCGCTGGCATATTGAGCAGCTGCGTTTTAATCTCAGATCTCGCCGAGAATGCGTTTCTAAGTTCCCGCTTTGTGATGCCTTGCCTTGGGAGCCATCCGTACTTTTGAAAATAGAACGCCCTTCGGCACACTCGCCAATGAGGCGCCTGGAACAGCAGCAGCATATGTTCCGGTTTTGCGGCTTTAACGTAACGCTTTAACGAGAGCGTACGCAGCAAAAAAAAATGTGGCACTTCTATAGCAAAGTGCACATGACGCATTTTATTTGATATTTGTTTCCAGTTGTCAATTATAAAGCAGGACGGAAAAGACCATACCCTAAATGTGTGATGACGATGTGTTTCGCAAGAGCGCTCTAAAAATGATTGAGCACTTCCGTTCAAAAAAGGAGGAAAAAAGTCATTGTTTGCAGCCTACTTTTTCAGCAGAGTTCGCGAAGGTGCGCCAAGCTCTTAAATATTTAGGTGAGCAGTTCATTTTTTCTTTTGGTTTGATAATTACAGCAACGTTTAAGCCTGCGGATCGTAGGCGTTGCAGAACGCTGATGTGATGAAAAATGCCGCCAGCGAGGCCGCAGGCACGATAATTCAATGAAAACGATATTGCGCATGTGCGCAAAGCTTATTCCCGCAATGGAAGCTGGAACGCAGCCTCCGGTTCTGGCGAAGCACACATCGGGGTATAAGTAATATACAATCACTCAGCTTCAGCGCTGAGTGATTGCACCTCGAGAAATAGCAGTTAGTGATCTCATTCAAAGTTAAAAAGATCATGAAACGAGAATGAAGCTGCCCTGTTGCAACTTTCTCTGCTTCAATAAAGATTTCATATGCCGATTCCAAAATATTTCGCCTCGATATTCAGTCTATAATTAATGAAGCCCGCTTGAAATGGCACTTTTCTCGGGCTCCTACACGGTCAAGCAGCCCTACCGGACGCCATAGGCGGTAACATGATTTATTGATTGATATGTGGGGTTTAACGTCCCGAAACCACCATATGATTATGAGAGACGCCGTAGTGGAGGGCTCCAGAAATTTCGACCACCTGGGGTTCTTCAACGTGCACCAAAATCTGAGCACCCGGGCCTACAACATTGCCGCCTCCATCGGAAATGCAGCCGCCGCAGCCGGGATTCGAACCCGTGACCTGCGGTTCAGCAGCCGAGTACCTTAGCCACTAGACCACCGCGGCGGGGCCCGTTCGGTGTTACACTAAATCACCCGTGAGATGGACCACTCACGTATGCAAATGACCGAGGAAGAGTTATACACAACGTTTATTGGTCATAAAAGGTATGTTATGTAGAGTTGTTAATAGGCACCCGACAGTAGACCAGAGGGTGCAACGCAGCTCTTTGGGCCGCCTCAGCGTTGTTGTTGCCGACCACCAAGGATACTAAGAAAATGGAACGCTCGCTGAACACAGTGAAAAGCTGGAGTGTCAGTGCGCTTTTTGGCACGTTTTCAAAAAACGCTTCCTCGGTGTTTACGTAATCAGACGCGACCCCCCTTGCTATCAACTTAAAAAGAAAATGATATACACGTGCAAGTTTGGTTTCGCTGCGTCTAGTCGCTAGGCTACGCATTGGAAGACTCGGCTTTGCTGTGCCTACTCGCTAGGCTGTGTGTTCTGGCGCTAGCATCAGGTCTCTTAAATTGAGGGGTACTGAGGGGTAATTCTAGACGCCTAAAGCTCCACAGGAAGAAATAATCACAGTAGTGTGCTCTGCACATGCGTGTGCGGCTATATATTTCCTGCGTTTCTCCTGCAAATAAATCAGTTGCGAGTTGACGCTCTTTCTCTGTGATTATTTCTTCCTGTGGTGCTTTAGGCGTCTAGATTTACCCCTGAGTATGACGAACCAACTAGCCCAACAACAAGTACTTCTAAGTTACTCTTAAACTGCATTGCCGGGTGCCTATATCCATATGAATTCGTTAATAAGTACTGCTTTGTGGTATCGCACCTGGCCTGAAGCTGGCAAAGACGACGTCTGTGCACGTTCCTCTAGGTGTTTTTGTTTTTTTTTCTAATCACACGTATAAAACAGTGTAGAGCATATCAAGACGTCATATATACTGCGCAAGCTAGTTGTTGTACGTGATCGTCATCTTCAACGTCATCAGCACCATCTTAATCGTCATTGCGTGGGTATACCTTGCACTGTCTGTACCGTGATGGCAGAAGGAGAATGTGTGGTTTGGAACGCACTTTTTCTTCGTCGTCGTCATCGAGGAACGACGGCGGTCATGGCTAGAGCCCAACGAGTTTCGCCCCTAAAATAAAGCTACAGGAACGTTATGTAGTAGGTGGAGCCTCTATCTAGTATAAATTCTGTTAATGTGTGCTCAAAGATGCCCCTCTCATTTGTCCTCAATCACGATAGCAGGTGGACGCCAAGCACTGAAGAGAGGAAGAGGGGGTGCTGACGAGCTTTGCGGGGCGAGAGCGATCACCCCTACCGCCCCGCTCTCCTAAATAAGGAGACTTCTGTGGTCCTAAATAAGGAGACTTCTGTGGTCCTAAATAAGGAGACTTCTGCACACGAAGCCGATTTAAGAGCTCTTGCTTCCACCACGCTCATGCCTTCATTCGTACTACTGCGCTATGCGTGAGATAGAGAAGGAGAGATGATTAAGCGCTTTAATTTTACAGCGCAGAGCAGTGCCGCTAGCAGCCTGGCTAAATGGTGACTCTTTTGTATGCGACTGCGTTTCCACATTTAAGGTGCTTAGCAAATACAACGTTGACCATTTCGTTTATCTTCGTTTCTTCTCTTCTTCATGTCATTCATGTTCATGTCGTCTATCTCATTCATGTCATTCATTGTTCATGTCTATATAGTACAGGTGCACCTGATTGGTGTTCATGTGCGCTTTTATCGTTTATTTAACAAATGTGTTCCCGCTACTGCTGCTGTTGTAGTGGCACGGCTCAGTCAGGCAATGTTCGCCTTTAGCGATGTCCCCAAAGACAATTTCAATATTGTTCTCACTAATTGATTATTAGGGTAAGCAAAAGGTTTACTCAAGATAAAAGTTCCAGATAAAAATATTTGCACCCTTGTGAGAAAGAAAGAAGAGGGAAAGGAAAGAGAGGGATGATTAACCTGGTTTGCTACCCCCATACTCTAGGACAAAACAGTGGTCAGAAAACGAATAGAACGAAAGAGGAGGCATGAGTGAATAAATGGTCTCCGCACATGCACAGTAGCGTTGATACCATGGATAGTTAAGACCAGAGATAAGGCAGTGCCTTCCGCGGAATACAGTTGCAGTTGTAAGAGGCAAGCGCTACGCGCCAACGGTTGGGCTCTAGCTGAGAGGTCGCCGCAACGACGTACGGCTGCGGGAACAACAGACAGAAAGCGAACAGAAAGAAGCCAGCGGCAGCACACATCGAGGCCAAGATAAGTGTGCGCACAAAAACCAAGGACACAAAACGGCCCGAGGGGTCCTCGCCTTAATGCAGAAATCGATGAGCAGGCAGATTTCGGGGAATCAATGCGCCGTCATCCAGCCCGCCATTGTGGCAGAAACGGCGGCGACCGCTCTCAGCATGTGCGGGCCAAATGAAAACGACGTCGGTGCGACGGGTAGGCCACACCTCGTTGTATACGCGCCGAAGGCAAGAGCTTCTTCTCCATGCCTGAGTCCACGCTCACACACCTTTGCAACAAATGCGAGGAGAAACAACGCAAAAGAATGCGCCACAACGTCGTTATACTTTGTGTGGCATGTTTGGGTTTTTTGTTTTGTTTTGTTTTTTCTGGTAAGGCAGACTCGTACATCAACGAGTGCCGATCAGCGAAACGCAGTTCACGCCCATCATGTGGCGTTCTGCAGCGACACGTTAGCGCCGCCGCCAATTCCGCAAGCACTGCATTGTTTGCGCGCCTCGTAGGCGCGAAAACCTTACCACACCAAACGCTTCGCCTCATGGCATACATGGGCGTGTACAGGTTTCGCAATAAAGTTGGAGGTAAGGGGCAATGTTTCATTACACCCCCCCTCCCCCCCTCATTGACCCCGCGCGAAAGAAAAGCTTTGCAGTGAACGCAAAAACGAGAATAAAAGAATGTCTTGCCACAACGGGTCCCCCGCCTTTCCGGCAGTAAAGGTGGGATGTAAACAGTTCTAGGAAGGCAACATTACACATGTCCACAGCGACCATTATTGTCAAAGACCTGCATGACCTTAAGCAATGACCAGACCCGTCCGAAGGAGCGATGGCGCGGGGCAGATTCTGCAGTGTCCTCCCTAGATTATTAGGATGAGGACAGCCACCTCCTTCACGAGCCCGCCTACGATACGTACGCTTATCTATATGCTACGTATGCCATGGTAGTACAGTGGCTAAGGTACTCGGCTGCTGACCCGCAGGTCGCGGCTGCATTTCCGATGGAGGCGGAAACGCTGCAGGCCCGTGTGCTCAGACTTGGGTGCACGTTAAAGAACCCCAGGTGGTCGAAATTTCCGGAGTCCTCCACTACGGCATCTCTCATAATCATATGGTGGTTTTGGGACGTTAAACCACGCATATCAATCAATCAATCAATGGCACGCCCCGTACGCTTGAGCTATTTCTCGCTTTTTACTCATCCGCGTCTGTGGCTTTGCGCGTGCTAGTTGTGGTGGCTGCCAATGCGGCGCCCGCTCTCGTGCGCTGCGCCCACGTTACAGTTTTGCGAAGTCACGTGGCCAGCTGTGTTTACCTTGCTATTGGAACTGCTTCTGCTCTGCTCGGTGATTTTTGAAACCAAAACTGCGACTGGCCTTCACGCAGACGAAGGTTTCCGTCGTGATAAGTGGGTCGTAAGTCACCTGTTGCAACAAGGAAATCAAGGTGTGAGATGTTTGTGTCATTGCTCCTATAAGGTATCGGCGAACTCGCCCAACACTGCACTCTGCTGAAGAGACTCTCGGTGACCTCAAATGATCTATCTATCCATCTATCTATCTATCTATCTATCTATCTATCTATCTATCTATCTATCTATCTATCTATCTATCTATCTATCTATCTATCTATCTATCTATCTATCTATCTATCTATCCATCTATCTATCCATCTATCTATCCATCTATCTATCCATCTATCTATCCATCTATCTATCCATCTATCTATCCATCTATCTATCCATCTATCTATCCATCCATCGATCCATCCATCTATCTATCCATCGATCCATCCATCTATCTATCTATCTATCCATCGATCCATCCATCCATCGATCCATCCATCTATCTATCTATCTATCTATCTATCTATCCATCTATCCATCTATATCTATCATCTGTCTCATATATATCATCTGTCAAAGCTAGCCCTTGACAGTTCGTTTTCTTACGCAGAATTTCCCACTCTTGAATAACACAGTCAGTCAGCCAGCAATGCTTGAAATTACAACCTGTTTTCAGAGCTAGCCTAGCGGAGATTTCCAGCTGGTCTACAGATAAGAGAAGCTTCATTCTGAGCACGTGCGCCCATTACGAGTGGAGCACTCTGAGTTCTTGGCATTGTTGTCACTAAATAAGAAGAATGCCTGGCGTGCCATTATCTCTCCAAACAGTCTGAAAACGGCCGTCCATATAATAGTCAGCGCTTATGTCCCTCACTCGAGGCCCGTGTCTTTGATGGAGCGAGTAATTACCCCACCACTTCATCTTTCCATATATGGATGGTTCAGTAGTAGATGATCAGGCCAACGTGACGATGGTCCTACATGTGTAGGACAGATAATTGGTAATCGTACCAAGTCCTAATGCATTTCAGCGCGCATTAGTGGAAGACAGCGGTGTTCCAGGTTAGGCCCCGCCACTCGCACTGCAATCATCTACGCACATTAGCCGCTGAATGATCGATTACTAAAGCGACGAGGGTAGTGCAGGGAACACTCTTTCTCTAGCATTCGATTTGAAGCGAAACGCTCGCTTGACCCACAATGCGCTTTGCGTCAACGCGTTGAGCAAAACGTCCATGCCTATCTATACGATCAAGACTATTATACTGCCTACACCGCTCACACAATATGCTCTTGCAGGCTAATAACACTAGGAAGAACTACCTTTGCGTTTGAACTGGTCACTTATCAAGGTTCTTGGATCATGGGCAAACAATTCGTATGCACGTTATGGATCAATATCAATTTTGAAATTACTCTGTTATACTGATTTGTTCGCCACACGAGTTCGCTTATACGCTTTTCATGTTGCCTAATAAGCTTTCTCGCCAGCAAAGCGGCACAAGACGCTAGGCATCACATCGACTCCGTGCTGGCCATTCTACGGGACCACAGCCCTCAACCAGCCTCCTAGAAATTGTGTCCAGAATAATGCATATACCGTCGCTGAAGACCTGTCTCCAATGCATCCAACGAAGTAAATATCATGATCATCAGCCCGACTACACCCACTGCAGGGCAAAGACCTCTCCCATGACCTGCCAATCAACCCGGTCTTGTGCTTTCCGTCGCCACGTTATACCTGCGAAATCTTTAATCTCATCGGCCCATCTAGCTCTCTGTCTCCCCTTCATGCGTTTGCCTTCTCTGGGAATCCTGTCAGTTATCCTTAATGACCAGCGACTATCCTGCCTACGTGCTACGTGCCCTGCCCATGTCCATTGCTTCTTTATTTCAGCTATGGTATCCTTCACCATAGGTTTGTTCCCTGACCCACTCCGCTCTCGTCTTGTCTCTTAAGGTTAATCCTATCATTTTACTTTCCATCGCTCGCTGCGTCATTCTCAATTTAAGCTGAACCCTCTTTGTAAGTCTCCAGGTTTCTGCTCCGTAAATAAGCACTGGCAAGATGCAGCTGTTATATACCTTCCTCTTCAGGGTTAGTAGCAGATGTCGCACTAAGTTTATGATACATGCCACAATTTATCATATTGTAAGATACTAAATACCTTTTATTTCATTGCCATAGGTTAGGTAATACAAACGTCATAAAAAGTTCTTAATGAGAAGTCAATATCGGCGCACTCTGTAGGCCGGACCTCGTAACAAGAATGTCGCATATTACATTACGACGACTTCGTTAAACACGATACCTCGTTATGAATGTATTCATTTAACACTTAATTAAAAACAAGGTTACTGGTTAATTCGTTAAACCAACTAATTCGCCATGTCCACTTTTGTTAGACCGAGATATGTCTATACAAAGTGATAGCCGATTCTGTAATGAGCGCAGAATGGCCTTTTCGTAAGTGCCCGGGTTCCCCGAAGCTCCATTCTTTATTACGCATGGATTTCATACACGATTTGCATAATATAGCAGCCGCTTTGCTTCAGGCGCACAGATGTATACATAACAAAGTTTGTTGAATATTCAGCGTTCCGGCTTCAATTATACAGCTACGCCATTGCTTCGCCGTCGGACGTTCAACTGAAATCGTGATGGCATTCAGATTAAAATTGCGAACGCTAATACCCTCGACTCCTTGTCCTAAGTAAACGACACAAAACAATACAGGGAAGCGCCAAACGAAGGCTGCGTAATGTAGAATCTGCGTTTGTTTTTTTTTTGGTAGTGTACGGTTTAATAATAAGAAAAAAAGGACCTAATCTTTTCTGATATTTGTCGATGTTTTTGCTCTATAAGTGCCTGCTTTTGTGTGGTATAATCTATATGTACTGCTCTTTTGTTTTGAATATATTTATTTTTTCTCGGTTATATTTACGAATAAGGCCATTCTTTTTCTAATGAGTTGCATAGTGATATGCAGGAAAAAACAGATGGCGTGCCCCAGACAGTCTAGCCGACGTTGCGATAGAAGGGCCTACCTTTGTCAAAGGCGCCTTGTCGAAGACAAAGATAGGTTCTTCGACAAAGATAGACGACTTTGACAAAGATAGGTCCTCCTCTCGAAACGTCGGCTACCCTGTCTGGAGCACTTCCTCTGTTCTTTCTGCGTATCCCACTACGTGTTTTCATATATCGGCTCCCATCTTGATATCTATTACATGAACTTCAGACGTTGCGGGCATACGATCAGTGCAATTTCGCAACGAGGCGGGTACATGAATCTCTGCAATTTAGCGCCCTATATTAAGTCGCGCGATAGCGTTATGAACACGTTCTCGTCTTTTCCGCCAAATTTGAAAATGCTCTGTCGGACAATTACTTAGAGCTCAAGCACGGACACCACTGCGTCATCTAAATGTCACCAACAATCTTACAAAATAAGGATGGAGGGATTAATGACAATTTCTTTTACTGTGTCCCAATGACCATGTTCATGGTCAACACGTTCTCAGTTTTGTTGTAACTATAATACAGTTTTTAAGTACATCTCCCCCCCCCCCTCCAAAAAAAAAGCCAAGGCATACTTTGGCTGCTTTACTTGCTGCTATAATTTTTACTTCGTCTGTAAACTTTTGCTTTGCCAGCTGATTTATTTATTATTTATATATTTATTTATTCTATCATGAAAAAAACTTTCAAGCATATTGGCTTCTGTAAAAAAAATACACGAAAAGGAACTAGAGCACTAAAATCCACAAAAATTTTCGGCATAATTCCACTTCGGGCGCCGAGCCTAAGGGGAGTGTGGAGCCGGGCAGACTTCTGCGCTTGTCTTCGGTTGCCTCTTTTTTTTTTCGTTGTTCTCTCTATTTTCAGTCTTGTTTATTTCTATTTACTACTTCTCTTGTTATTTCTATTTCTTCTTGCTGTTTCTAGTTTTTGTCCTTTCTTCCTGGGTCCATTTATCACCGGCTTGTTTTTTTATACCTGGTTTTGCCTGTATTATGCCAAGCTACGAAAGCATACAATGACGTCATACAACAGACTGGTCCCCCTATGCGCTCAGCACTTCATAAGTCTGGCTCGAATGTGTTCGACATTCAGCCGCAATCAACGTAATTGAAGATCAACACGCCCGATGCCGTGCCAACATTCGTACTAAAAATGCACAAACGTGACACAATAAAGTTTAATTCCTCAAAACGTATTGCTTGCGCAGAGAAATAGTCAGGTAAAGTTACGGGCGACGGACGCCAGTCCTATCTAACCATTCGCTATCTTTTTTAATCAATTTCCTTACTTGCTAAATCATTTAATCGGATAAACAGCGTGATTTTATTCGTACATCATTACTTTTCCGAATTTGTAATCAAGCTTGGTATGATGGATCACAAACTTGCGCCGATCATTCATTTTAGAAGGATTTGTGCTATAGCGGGCTCTGACACCGGACGGTCAAGTCACGTAGAATTGCTCGTACATCGGAAGATTAAAATAATCGATTACGTGCGCTGACACGACACACCATTACAGTATTAGCGAATACCGCTTCAATAATGAATGGGACAGAATGAAATTTTGAACAAAAAAATCAACTGTTTTGAATGGATTAGTTTAATTTTAATCTGTTAATGTAGCTTGTCCCCGCGTACAAACAGCTCGTAAATAATGAAGGTGCGTTTACATCTGAATACAGTGCATAAATAAAACGTGAAAGTTCGTTTCTTCTAATTATCATCCATCCGTGACACTATGTTCAAGAGACGAAAAATCTGTGAACAGGGGCTGCGTCAAGCCGACGCTTTGGCCAGCGGACTTGTCTTCCTCGAGAGACATTAAGGTGTCTCCTCGGGGCAAGAATCTCCAGTTTCATCATAACGTGTTCCACGAAGAGAAATACTACGCATAAAAAAATCGACCTTAAAGGTATTCAGTTAGTCACCAATGGCATCGTCCCGTTTATAGGGAACTAGGGTTGACTATAGAAGTGCGAGAAAAGAATAACGTTAATTACGACAGTGTATTAGGACGTTTTACTACTGCAACGTTTCTTTGCAGGTATTCCTATTTTCAAACGTTATTTGTTTCAAGTAACGTAGCAATCAGTTGTTAAAAGGCAGCAAGGCTGTATCATACATTATTCGCAGAAATGTCGACCAAGATTCGAAAGCAGCCTTTTTTTTTCATGACTGAAGGCCACTTGCACATTTAAATCATAAGCAAGAATTTTTCCAAGTTCGTCGCAACAAAATGAACAGCCATGGTGACACGCCAATCATTCCACAATCTTTTTGTCACAGTTGGCATATTTATTTATTAAAACCTCTTTCAGTGATAAGAGAACTTGTGGGTTCTTTTAGGCATCCGCCTCAGAGAACATGAAAGCCAAAACCGCCTTGTTCGTTTCGGTAAGTGTATTGTTCCTCCCCCCCTCCCCCTACCCTCTACGAAATATCTCTGCGCTTGACATGGTTTCGCACTGCTCCTGTGATCGAGCGACCCTTTCATGTGGTGACGTAATCATAATGACGTGTTGTGGTGACGTCAGTATGTCATAACTTTTTTTACACTTGCGTTGACACTTCTGACGGCCAATGCTCGCATTTGACGAGGAATCTGACGCAATTTCGCCGTGAATTTATGAAAGAAACTGTTGGCAGAACACACCCACTGTGATTCCGGAAAGTACGAGGAAGAATGCGCACGCCATTGCGTCCGCTTGCTTTCATTTGATAACGGCTAAACGAACTGTGCGCCTCTGAAGACGTAAGTGCGTCTCAGGTATGATAGCGTTTCGGTACCATGAAAACATCACGGTGAAGGCACTCTTCCAGTTTGCTGCGACCATGTCCATCTTTCCTATCTTCTTCCTACTTCCCTATGTGGCTGCCCCTGCGCCTCGCTTTCTCCTTCCACTCTCTCTATACCTTTTGATTCCTCCTTATCCCCATCCCTCGTGAGCTACTGTTGAGGTGTCCTCCCCTGAGAGACAATTACGGGGCTCAGTTTTCCCTTCTTTTCATTTAAGAATCACTTACTTCATCGCGCCTAGCTTGGCCCCTCTCTCGATTGTCGAGAACGTGGAGAAAGGTGCTAACTTGCAATCCTGCCATCTCATGTTCGATTGCCCATGGCAACTACGTGTGGTTGCTCATTTTTGCCCATTCACGACATTGAGGTCATCTTTCACTGTTTTTTATATTGTTGGTATTTTTATGTCTTAAAACTGTGATATAGTTATGAGGAATACCATAACGAGGCCAGCTTATATAGCCAGGTCACAGTTGGTAGGAGCCGTGAAGAAGTTCAGTCGCACTAATGCAATGTTATGAAGCTCTGCTACATCAACACTGTGGTCAAGCTGTTACGGCACACCACCGCTGACCCTAAGGTCGCAGAATCGAACCCTGGCGCAAAAATGCTCGAGGTCCGTGTACTTTGATTTAGGAGCACGTGAAAAATTCTGGGTGGCCAAACTTTTCGGAGCCCTCCTCAACGGCGTCCCCCATAACCATATTGTTATTTTGATACGTAAAACCATAATAATTACATTACCAGCAGGCCGCACAGCCCCGGACGTACCTGCGCATATGGGCACGGGCCTGTCCCATCGTCCAGCGTTGCACGTGGACACTGAGTCGCCGATCAGAGTGTAGCCCGGTCGGCAGATGTACTTCACGACGCGACCTCGGAAGCGCAGTCTCGTGAGGCCGTTGCGAAAGTAGAGCCGCGGGTTCACGCATCGAGCAGACACCAAGCTCGACCGGCTCGGTCGAATGCCTCCAAGTAACGACACTGCAAAAGATTAGAAAGCGGAAATACGTCGGGTGTTATCAAGTTGAATTTCATTCATTCACGACACATTCGCCCTAGAGATATGAAAAAAATGTTCAACCACAGCGTGACAGGTCCTTCGATAAGATGTACGATGTCGATTTTTATGAAAGGGAACACGCGAGGTCCGCGCGCTCCGGCGGCTGCTTGTAGCGCGTTCAAGCGAGAGCGATAGCAACCACAGCCTCTATACTTGCAAAAGAACCAGTCATTGGTTATATGGAATCGGCGGCCAGATAGATACCGCCTCCCCTTTGAGGCGATTACGTAAGAGGCCGGGTGTAATCGTCTTAAAGGGAGAGTGGGGAGAGGGGACCTTACGCCACTTTACCGCTATGGAAGGGCGCATGCGCAGCAGAATCGTCGAAAAGGCGGATTCTCGACACAAATAAGAGGGACAGAACGAGCTTCAACGCAACTAACGCAGTCTCTAGAGATCCGCTTTTCGCCGCGCAACTCTCGAAGGCCACGCATAATCATTGCTCATATGATCGTGGTGTAGTACCGAATTGGATAATGCGACCGCCAGTCTAACGCATGCACCAGTTAAGCTTGGTACGAATTCCCTGCATGGTTCTGAAGCATCGGAGACACGCATGCAAAAACAGGATTATCAAATATGCTCGAGTTTTCTGTTGTTTTGTATTCTTATTTGCTTCTTACGCTGAGATTCAGCTGAACGGGTTCAATGCGTCGACGCGTTCAAGTGCGCGACGACGTCATGGCTCACAGCTTTCTCGAGAAACTGAATGCACTTTACTGAAATGGACTTGTACACCAGGCGGACACCTCCAGAATATCACCCCAGAATTGAACCTATAGGGAACCTTTAATTTAGGTAAAAAGTACGGAAAGGACAGGCATAAGAGTACTACTGAATTGAGCTGAGGTATATAAAAATGGTATCAGAGTACACTATAAATGGCGTTTTTGTTTTTTCAGGGGCGAAGTTTCTTATTGTATATGGCAGCCCAGCTTTCCCCAGCATATCCACAGACGCTTCGCCTCGCTCATGATCATTTACTCCGTGGATATGCTGTAATTTTTTTTCCGACTTCGAGATTCCGTAGAACCCACAGCGAAATGCGCAGTTTTTACAGCAAACGTCCAAGCAGTTCTCTTTTTCTTCTTAACAGCTTTTAGGCGACAACGCTGCCTGCACCACAGAGCCGATGCCGGGGCATCGGCAGATCGAGTTCCCTGATAACGTTGGTTCCCTGATAATGTGCGCTAACGACGCTTTGCGCCGGCGGGAAACATGATACTGAGAGCGTTTCAAAGACATCGTCCACTGCTGGGCTACTGAGGTATAGCGTTAACGCGAAGGACGCGTTACGAAATGCCAGCACCCCACACCGCGGCGGAGAGCAGAGCACCATCGCCCGCTAAACGAAACCATGCGTAGATGTGAAGCAGCGAGTGCTAACGCGCACACTGTCGGTGGCGTTGACGCTGGTGCCCATCGCGGCATTGCGCAGGAGAGAAATCTGGGAAAGTGCAAAGCACGCAGTGATGAACCGGTGTTTTCTACTGGAACATGCCGATCGTTGCTAATGCGCAATGAGAGACAGGAGAGTCCGATTGGGGCAGAGAGACTCGCAGTCAACTTTCAGTTAACGCGCACGCTGCGAAATTTTACTCTTACACAACGCACAGGACAAATCTCCCACCGGCACTACATTGGAGATCAGGATCCAGTGCCTGTATATACGGGGTGGCCAGTGAACGGTTGTGAAGCGCGAGTGGTCGGAAACTCGCTGCGTCGACGTTGCGAGTCGACAGAGTGGGAGCACAGAAGAGGAGGGAGAAGGGGAGGAAGATGGGGAGCAGAGGCGCATGCGTAGTGCAGCGCGGACGTCACCGGATCAAGCTCGCCTACAAGATGCTTCGCATCTAAGAAACGTAAGCGCATAAGCCTGCTACTTCTGCGCTCCGTGTTGAGGTGTGTCCGTTCCATGCAAGTATGTTACAGCGCGATTACCGAATAACACACACACACACACACACACACACACACACACACACACACACACACACACACACACACACACACACACACACACACACACACACACACACACACACAC
The DNA here is from genome assembly GCF_043290135.1 of Rhipicephalus microplus. Lineage (NCBI taxonomy): Eukaryota > Metazoa > Arthropoda > Arachnida > Ixodida > Ixodidae > Rhipicephalus > Rhipicephalus microplus. The sequence continues at coordinate 37,235,719 of NC_134709.1, read as the reverse complement.
ACACACACACGCACACACACACACACACACACACACACACACACACACACACACACACACACACACACACACACACAGATTGCTCCATAATTTTATCGTATGTCCACTTTCAGACCCTAACCACGACACACTCAAGTTACCCGACCTACTTGAGAAGAAGCGCTGCAGTTCAGAGCTTTAAATTGGAAAGTACATAAGTCTTCTACTTACGACGTTGTCTTCTGTCGAATATAGCATTACACGACTATAAGAAGTGAAATTATTACTGCGTCTGATTTAACAGCGTCTTTATGCGTTCCGTTTTTTCCGCTCTATTAATGTGAGTGTGCTTTGCTTGTTCCTTGTTTTGCAAGCGGACCTACACCATGGTGCATCGGCTCAAGAGATCACTTGTACGGTCCCCTTCCACCATCCACAACATTTTGGAACACTGGTTCAGTTATTGTAGCCACTTCCCCACAGTGCTTCGCGGTTTAAACGATCGGCGCCGCGAGCTACAGTGAAGGTACACGGCTCTCTGTCGTGTGTGCCGCCATATTCCGGACAGCATTTGTCGTTTCGGTGTGCACCGACAGATCGAAGCGATCTGGCGTTCCAAACGTGGAGGGCTATAGCTTGTTGTCCGGCTGTTGCTTCGTTGTTATTGGTGAGGGGCTTCTTGTACGTATTGTTTCTACTTCGCTGCTGTTGTTCAATCGCTTTCTCTTAGTTATGGTGCGGCATTGAATGTTGCGGCGGGCACTCTGTTTCTTTGTATGCCAACTCCCCGACGTCCGCCTGGTACCTATGTAAGTACAACTTTCATTATTTTTTTCCTTCCGATTTTTGTGCGTTGCTGTTTGCGTGTTTTCTTTCCAGTTATCGTTTATCCTGGTGTTTCTTGTGCCCATTGATTCGGAATTATTAACCCGTAAGCGATAGCTAAAGATGTTACTATATACCCACAAAATGAAGTTATATAAGTGAAATGAACAGAAAAGGAAAAAAACGCATAATGTGAAACAGTGATAACAAAGAAAAGCTTACCATGCTGGCGTGCAGGCCGCGCGTAGTGATGAAAATCCTCGAGATCTGTCGGGGAAAACAGATGAAACATCAGTCCGGCTTTCCACAGTATACATCCGAGTCCGAATGTCCTTATTGCACCGAAGTGGGCTCCGTTGTAAAACTCATCGCGACGTTGTTCTACAGGCTCGGGATCTCTAATTAAGTTGTTTTAACCAATCAATCAATCAGTTGGGATCTCTTGGACGTCGTGCGCGGTACTATAGCTGACTGATAACCACTTGAACAACGCGATAGCTGTACCCGTCGTCCTGTAGAATTCAGCACCCGTACGTGTGCTGTGTTTCTGTGGGTTCGTCGTTTTCGCGCCCTTTTTCCCCAGCTAAGAACGTACCAACTCGCCCAGATCAAAGTCCTGCTCGTAGAATTCACGTCAGTTTGCATCCCCATCACCCCGGTAAACAAACTCATGTCCTCTTCCACCAAATCTGGTTGGTTAAGAGGTTCGCAACTGCTGACGCGCGACTGAAAAATACAGCAGCGACGACTGAGCGAAAGCAATTGCCTTGCGACAAAAGTGACCTTTCGCGACGACATGCCCTATGAGACCTTGCGGCGCGATGTTCGGCTTCCAAGCAACAACCTACTGCGTTATGACATCATAGCACCCGTGCCACAAAACACAACGTTGCGGTACATCATGAGAAAATGAAATTGATTCTCGGTCTACTAGCAGTTATCAATACGCGACATTTCCTGCCACCGAGATCGCAGTTATGCAGACGAAATTCGATAGAGGCCCGTGCATACTATGCGGCATCAGTACGCGTCAAAGAACACCAAAGTCAACCTCGTAGTCTAATCATGGGTCTTACGCATAAAACAGCAGAAATTGTACAGTGAGATATTGAAACTATTCTGGAGCAGACCACTGCACGTGGTTATTAGGACGGTGGCATTTCATTAAAGCGAAAAAAAAGGGGGGGATGCCGAAACTTCCACGAAAATACTCGTCCTAATTATTTGACGATCAGGCATCGGCTCATGTTCCGGACAAAGGAATCAGATGCGGTACTTGGCGCTTCTGTGAACTTGGGATGCTGACAATGATAAACTCGCCGAAGTGGCAGTATAAGCCTTCATTTTTGCGATAAATGCAAATGAGTGCATTTCAGCTCCATGTCGTTGCTTCTACAATATATTTGTGCATATTACTTACCGTATACCTGTCGTCGCGGTAGTTTTTCACGTAGGCTGTCGCGCAAGGACGTGTGCCTCGATGCAAGCACATATACGTGCGTGGCTCTGCAGGCGTACGTGGCGCGTCACTAGCAGAAACCGCTGGCGTGATTAAGTCATGTATGTTCACACAAGCCTCGATTCGAAGTTAGTCCTTCAATTGACCGAGCTGAGCACAGCACTGCTGCTCGTTTGAAAATGATATCGCTGATACGCTGGGACTCGTTCTACATATAAAGACGGCGCTCCCATCGACTTTCTCGAGTCAAGGGTGAAGCGTTCAGTGAAGGGACGTTCTTTGGAATACGGCGGTGAGCGCCGTCACACAAAGGCAACGTCTCAGCCAGGGTAGGTTGCTACACAAAATGTTTTTTATCTTTTTTTTTCTTCATTCTTCTGTTTTTGCGCGTGTGGCACGGCGTGGCATGCTGAAGCAGTCACTTGCGCTTCGAATCCGAGCATCATGCGTGCATGTCGTGCACGTCACCAACGATAAAGGAAGAAAAAGATGCCCGCATAGCGGACGCGATATTTCGCCGAGATGAGTTCTCCTAGCGACGCTTCCATTGAATACGTGTTATTTTTCCAGCTTCTTCCCGCCACGTCGTTCTCGTAACCATGGTACTCGACAGCTGACCCAAAGATTGCGGAGTATAAGTGTGGCCCCAGCTGCCGCATTTAGACGGAGGGTCCTTCATAAATCATGTCGTGATTTGGGGACGTAAAACTCACACGGATATACTTTATAATTCAAGTTTAGTGCCACCATAATCGCGAGCTCAGCTATGGCAAACGTTTCTCATTAGACTAAGGTATCCTCAAGCAGAAGTTTAATAACAAGATATATTCGTTGCTAATGTTTTGTGTCCCAGAACCACATTATTATTTAGAGGACGCGGTAGTGAATGGCTCCCGAATTGGCCGGCTGGTGTTTTTTGGCGTGCACTTGATCTAAGTACACCAGCTTCAAGTATTTAGCCTCACCCAAGTTTGAGGTGAGGTAAATATTTATTCATGGGTAATAATCCGTGAAGCGGTAAATATCAAAAACTTTTCAACTATAGACACTTTTCAGCAGTTAATTGACTGAGTTTCACTAAGGAACTCTTTGCTTAAGGGCCCATACTTTCACTGATGATGACACAGTCAACTGGACCAGCGCGCGCAATTATCACCGAATGGGCTTGTTTTCATCGTGACACCTGCCGAGCAAAATGCGTTAAAGGGGCTCTGAAACACTTTTTCAAGTAACCATGGAATGAATTCACTACAATAGCTCATTGCCTCACGAATTCAACACCGCGAAAATATTAAGAATTCGTCCAATGCGAGTGGAGTTACGAAGGTTTGTCGCATGCTGCAATTGCATTATTGCTTCTCTGGCCCCGACGAAAGCGCTGGAAACTAAGCAGGGAGGGGTGGCAAGGCAAAAAAAAGAGAACAACCACACCTCTTGACCCTGAGCACTTTTTTTTCTTCGAATGCACGGCTTTTTCAGTGGGATGTGCGCACGTTGACCAGGAGCAGCCTTTTGCGGCTATCTCAGTAACTTGATTTTTCGCTCACAACTTAAGGGGGCTGACGCCGGCAGCGGGTTTTCTGCGACACGAGCTCTTTAACGCTAATGCGTATAAAACAAAAAATACGTTACTATCGAGATAGCAGTGCGTCTCACCGCTTATACACCCCCCCCCTCCTAGTCATCAACTTGAAGGCAGTGCTGAAATGCTGCAGCTCGAATTAAGGCTATAGTAAGTCGCATTATGCGCGACAAACGATTTATGGCCGACTCGTTGTGGCCGATTGATGGATGCTAAGCCGATAGTTCAACCTTCAGAGATCAGCCCGCAGTCTATTTCTGTTACGATGCCACCGCGCTTGCACCCGTCCCCTAGTGGACTGGTATCGAAACACAGCTTTATCTCGGAGGCTTTCACTCTGAAAATGGCAGCTGTCGTGGTCTCCACCCAAAATCCTACCAAACGGCAGAAAGCAGCACAGTATCACGAAAAGGGTGTGTTGCAGTAACTGAGGGGAAGCGGAGAATGGGGGGAGTGGTTTTGTAAGAGATGAAAGGAGAGAAAAGTGAGCCCCGCAACTGTCTGCAATAGGATGCCTCGATGCGGGCATCGAGGCACTCTAGTCTGCAGCGAAGTGCGAGACTTCGGTAGTAGCTCACTAGGGAAGTGGATAAAGACTGATTAAAAGGAATATAATGAGACGTAGAGATTAATAAAGAAAGTTTTGGACATGGTCGAAGGAGATCGAGGTCGGGGCACTGATCGGCAAGAGCTATACGGTGTCCAGGAGATCACGGATGGCGGGCCATCGGCGAGAGCTGCGCTGGCGTCGAAGATAGCGGATGATACAACCATTCAGCACAGAATCCACCAAGTGAGTCTCCTTTTGCAGTAACTGACAGTCTCACATACATTGTTTTCCTAATTGATTCTGGTTTCAAGTACCGCTAGACCTAACAGAAGTTAAGAATAACCAAACAATTTCTTGTGGTGTGCAGTAACAGATTGATTGTCATCTCTTTAGACTTAATTACATGAACGGGGCACTGTAAGGGTGTGTCGGTGTCTGAACAAAGTTCTACAATGAACGATGCCGTAAGCCACGTGCAAAAAGAGATCAATATATCTCGCATCAACGCACATATTGCTGCGTGTATCACCTATACAACCAATATTCCCAAGACGGTCGTCCGTAAGCATACACTGACCTGAATACCGCTGAGTCTTCACAAGCGTCAGCGTCTGTATCAGCAACGTGACACCGAAAATCCAGAACGCTCGCATGATTGCGGGCTTGGTGCGCTTGTTCCTTTACGGGGTCTCCACCGACGCTCAAACCTTCTTACGACTCGATTCGCGAACGCGACTCCGTTTCCCGCGCGCGCCGGGCACTCTCGCCGCTGCTTATTCCGCATGTCCGGGTCGTCAGAAGCGGTCCCAGTTCCGACCGGAAGACATCGGTCCAATCTGCGAGCCGAACCGGATACGGCACCGGAATCCGCGTATCGGACCAAGCCAGTGCTCGAAGGGCCCATGAGCGTGTGGCGAAGCCCTCCCCACCCTCCCCGTCACCGTTAATTGGCACCGACCAGAACTCTAGCAGCAGCATCTACGGGATGCTTGCGTGGGCAAGACCCTGCTGCTGCGCGACCCCTGCTCCTTCTTTTTCTCTTTAGTTTTTTTTATTATTCTGCCGTTTCGTATGCGTTCCGCCGCGAGTGGTATGTGTGTGATCAACCGCGGGACGGGATGGTGACAACATCTCATTCTAACCGAGCTGCGTATTCGGTACGCGGGAATCGCGGAGGACATTGCGCGTATCCGACATGACGTCGGTCCGTGGGCTCATTGTGTTTTCACCGGCGGGATATGGGACGGCGGCTACGAGTCATTCAGTTGCGATTAGGGAGGTGCGTGCACAGATTGACAGTATAGTTTAGGTGTGAGAGGGTGGGATAGAGAGAGTGGGAAGGTAGGCTTCTAGTTTACACATTATGTTGGCGATAAAGGACTTAGTCACCGACACAGGGACACAGCACGCGACAATTCTACGCTGTCCGGGATGTTATTGCGTGGTCGATTCCAAGCGTATTACTATGTCGTCGAAAGATGGCGATTCCAATGGCTGGTTATTTGGCCCACTATATGGCTGACGTGGCAAGCATGTGGCGCTGTTTATGCTTGATTTGCTTCCCTTTCGCATTTCTTTTCCCTCAACTTTCCGAATATATTTTACGGCAATATTTCTGACAACTTAAACTGCACTGGGGACGACAGAGTAGAGTAGGATACAGAAAGAACGAAGGATGAACTGCTTCTTCTCTGGTGTCGCGTCCGCGGTGCCATCAAAGTAATGTCTTGCCAACTAACGCCGCGACACACGCTCTTTGGGGTAATATGTGCGGGTGATCCATCTCGTTTTGAACGCGTCTCTGGTGGGCATAGCCATGATGTCATCTTGCATGTGCGTATGCTAGTACTAAGAATCCAAGTGAAGGCAGGACCCCAAGACCAGGAAAGTAAGGCCGTCCCGATTTCATGCCGTAGATTATCGGAGTTACAGGCACTGCTGAATTCTGCCATGCTGTGCATTGAGCCTGAGAAAGTGGACCACGGGTAGCCATGCGAGCCGTTTGGATGCAGCGAAATGGCGGATGCAAAATTATGTAGGAAAAGGACAATGTCTAAGACGGCAACTAATCGTCCCTTATTGATCATCGCTGCGTTCGAACTGTTATTAAGGGTCCAAACGGTGTCTATATTTTTGTTATTGAAACAACCTTTTGTTTTAGAATGGACAACATTTCAAGTACATATTAATTTGTCAACAGCTTCCACGTAACTCAAGTCCTTCTCACACAATGCCTGCCGTAGAGACGTTCACTCTCGTTCAGACAAAAAACATCCTTCTCAGATCAGTTTTAGTTCAGATAAGCTTGGACCATCTGTGGATCTTTAAAGTGCACCAAAATATAAGTACACCAGGTTGTTTTTAGATTTTGTCCTGGTTCGCACGTGGCCACCGTGGCTAAGGATCACATCCTTGGTGTCTGTCTTAGTAGAGCAGCAAATTAGTCGTGAAGATACTAGCGCTATGGGCGTCGGCAAGGGGAGCAAGAGGGCACTTGCCCCACTAAAGCCACCCAAGCACTTGCCCCTCCCCACCCACTTAAGCTATACGTCAGCGCTCTCCCCATGCCCCATCCTTGATGCAACACGAGCTTGCAACCACCCCCTCTCTCCCACTCAAGACAAAATATTGTCCATGAGCCGAGCGTGCACAGCGCTTATGCATGGTGATGGGGCGGAGTGGGATGTTTGCAAGGACAAAGTAGTGGGCAGTTGGCAAAAGTGGAACTAAAGGTGATCACGTACATACATATAAGGGATGGACAGACCCACGCCTTTAAGAGCTTTTCTCCTAGAAAGAAATGAAGAGGACGTGCGCTGTACTCACAAGTAATGTTTTTTATTGAAAGAAGGCCCTTTTTGTGCAGTCTTTTTAGGTTGTATGCTCATCCCGCTGACATCATGTCGATGCCGTTCAGTTTCCACTTCCAGAGATCATATTTGTGTGACAATGTTGGCTGCATATAAAGGGCTTCTTTTTTTATAAAGGCTTCAGTTGTGACTCGTTAGTACAGCTCATATCTCACCTTCAACTCGTCTTTTGTAGTTGTACTAGCGAAGCCCTTTTACACCAGCATGAACCCAGTTATATGGGGTTTAACGTCCCCAAACCACCACATGATTATAACAGATGCCGTAGTGGAGGGCTACGAAACTTTCGACCACCTTGGACTCTTTAACGTGCAGCCAAATCTGAGCACACGGGCCGACGCACGGGCCGACAGCGTTTTCGCCTCCATCGAAAATGCAACCGCCATAGCCGGGATTCAATCCCGCGACCTGTGGCTCAGCAGCCGAGTACCTTAGCCACCAGACCACCGCGGTGAGGCGCCAGCATGAACCCAAACCAACACACCTGCATATTTGTTTTTCCTGCTTCCTATCTTTTTTTTTTTACTCTAAAAGATAGTTTTTTATCCTTAAAGGCCTACTCCGGCAATTTTTCCAGGTCAGTCGATGTCAATGAATTTCTCTGGGTACGTACATTTGAACGTTTGCACCGTTCATGCCAAATTGCAGGCTTGAGAGCTTCGAAGATTCTTTTCAAATGAATTTCATAGCTTGCCTCGAAACGCTCACTACGCTTGCCAGAACTAATGGCAACATTGTGTGTGTGACGTTAAGTTTTGCCTGGCGGAAGTGACGAACTGATGTGCCACTGCAGCGTCTGCTTGTCTGCTATGGATTGTGTGGGTTTGGCTGGCGCTTCCTTGGTCGATCGTGTGATTTCCTTTTCCGTGTTGGTGGGCGTGTGATAGGTTCCAAGTGGTGTTGCGTTGTGAGCCGCACCCGACTCACCATATATTCGCCATAACAGCGTAAGCGTATTAGCCGATCGCCGCGGACGGTGTGGACAGGTAGTGCCATCTGGTGGGCATTATGTGCCATCTGGCCGGTTCCGGCAGTGTAAGGCAAATATTTACGTCACACGTAGAAGTGGACTCGGTTTGGCTTAGGTTTGGGTATTGCGATTTTTCGGCAATTGAAAATTATTTTCAAACTTTTTTTAGCATTTTAGCTATCGCGCATTTGAGAAGAGTGTCTAAGGAACATCAAAGCACCATTATCCTGACATGGTCAAAAAATCGCCGGAGTTGGCTTTTAAAAAAGCCACGAGTTTTACGCATCGCCAAGGAAACGTGCCTCGGTTGCATAAAAATGAGCGTTGCTTAGTTGTTGAATAAACTTGATTTGGCCCATAACTACGACTCTGTAGTTCCATAGGAGCAGAATAAAGTTTGTTGATCGGCCAACCGACCGACCGACCGATTGATTAACGGTTGTTGCTGGGCCCGGGGCTCGGCTGCCAGTGATCTATCGGTCGAGGAACATCTCAAGTTAGTGCTGACGATCTTCACGCACTGGAGTCAGTGATCAAAGTTTAAAGCATTTCAGTTTGATTTTAAAGTTTCCGGCACCCAACACCTGCAAACCGTACTCCCCTAAATGGACATTGTCGTGACAAGTCAGCATGATTCAGTGGGCTCGCGAAATATGCGTACTGTGTGCCACCGAAATCGCTGTTGGAGTCGTTCTGCGGCAGTTCAGTCGTCGTTGTTTGCGCGCACATATATAACAAGCGAATGACGACAGAGCTGCTGTTATCACGCCACCACGTCTCTTAGGCCTACGTCACACTGTGTTGATACGTCAATTTCATACCACCACCTCAATTCGCAACGAAAAACTTTTTTTTTTTACGACATAGGTGTCAAGAAAAAATGCTACTGAAAAACGGCCATTTATTTTTTTACATAATTTCTTGCTTTAACTTTCTCCCTCAAGTTTGCTTTGCCTATTTTTATGACGAAAAACATCAATGTAGTCACTGAATTCAGATCAGCTTCAAACCTCTTTTAAATAGCACAACGTGGCTAATAAAAACTGGAAGATCCTTAAAGCTTTGATCACTTTTAAGAGTTGAATGCGATAGTGATATTGTGTCCCTCATGCGTGCTGACTTCAAAATGGCTTGTGTCAGTGAAGCTTTCGCATAGAGCTGCATTCTGTGTAATGGACAGCATTGGTCAAATGTGCGCGTGAAACGTTTTCGATCTTGCTATGTACCTACTACATGGCCTTAAACAGAAAAGGCGCAGTAACGTGTCTGCATTTTGTAGTGGGTGGCCCGCTGTAAACCATGAATCATGATAGTCACGTGTTCTGGCGCTCGATCGCAATGTATACGCTTGTATATGCCACGCATTCTTACTGCGACATCACACGTTTCATTTTGAAGCGTCTGTACAGGACGTGTGTGTGCTTATAAACCATGTATTTTACTTTAACTGCATTTCCAAACAGAGGAAGTTATTTTCCGCTTTATATCCAAGCAGACACGTAGCTCTGTAGTAGAACACCGGCTTGCCACGCAAATGACCCGGGTTCGAACCTCACTTAGACCCATAATCACTGAGCGCAAATTAACGACGCGGGATTATGAAGAACAAAAACCCACCATGTGTTCTGCGCTCAAATAATTATTTATTTTTGAGATTACATCTAGCGTACTAAGCTATCAGGTGGCTCGCTCAACGTACATACTTTTTCCCACGGTGCTCCGCGCACCCGCGATACCTTCTGAGATAGCTAGAAAAAGGTATTTCGTCTTTCTATTGAAGCTTCCTGGTCTGTAGGTGACTCTATATGGATAAACACTGCACGGTAAAGGTATACGCGGCGAGCATGAACTTTGGACGTTTTCCTGCACACTGCAAGGCAAAATCGCTCCTGTTTTCAAAGAGCAACAACCACGCAGTACACCTACGTGAACAAGCTTGTCCATGCTGAGCACTCCTGATGAGATTTTAGTTTGATAGCTTCAATCCCGAGTTTTTAAATGGCAAAGATTGTACGACTTTCAGTCGTCGAATTGTCAAAATTAGCCTTTTGAAAGACCTTCTAGTAGAAAAATGCGCAATCGCTCGCTAACGTCTGTCATCAAGCCGCGTAACGTATAACCTTTTCGGAGCCGTGGGAAAATCTCTAGGCTCAACAAAAAGAAGCCGAACCCAAAAAAGAGACAAAAAAGCTATAGTTTTAGCATCGCTGGATGTCACGTCGAGCCATAAAGTGCGACGTGGGACCCCCTGGAGCATAGAGCGCTCCACGCTCGCCGCGTTGACTGCGAGTGGTGCTGGCCGAGATTCTTCGGAATTGCACTTAAAGAAACACCCAAAGTAAGTGTACGAGGGAAGCGTCTTATTTCTACACTACATCTAAAAAGAACTGCAAGAATTGTCCTCAAAACTTTCCTTTGCTTCGTCCTGTTAATTGGCTTCTTCAGGTTTGGTCAACAATTAAACGTGTCCCTAGAACCGTAGAATTTCCTACAATTCACTGTAAATAACTCTGGCGCACAGATCGTTTCGCCACCATGGGAATCATGGCAGTACGCATACTTGCCTGGTTTTCGTGCTTGCCTAATTTATTTATTTATTTATTTATTTATTTATCAGAGTACCCTCAGCGCCGAAAAGCATTACGGAGGGCAGGGGGGGGGGGGGGTTACGCAATACATAATTGATAATAAATACATACTTACAGATTTTGTTACACAATCGAAAAAAAAGATAACAGTGTATCAAGAATTGAACTCAACACTCAAGAGTTAAAGATGACAACAAAATTAAAGGGCACGTAACATTATAACGAAAAGTAGAAGGCAGAGTTAGTGATGATGATGGCAATATCATTAGTAAAATGATTCCATTGCCAAATTGTGCGTGGAAAAAATGTGTTCCTAAACGACTCAGATGACTTCATTGCAAAATTGTACGGGAAAATGTTTTCCTAAACCACTCAGTTGTGCATTTGTATTATGTAACTTTGTTTGAATGGTCAAGTCGTGTTGAGATGTATTTCGGTCAAAACGTGTACTTATCTCTACCTATACCTGTTTTAGAATGAAATATGCAGCGAAAAATTTTTCATCTTAACTTTTTCCCCCGCATTTCCAGAGTTTCCCACCCTAAACTCTCTTTTTCAAGGGATATGTTGAATTGCCATCTATGATTATTGAGAAAAAAACCTTACGGCTGAATTTTGTACCCTCTTTAGTGCCTTCATGTCCTGTTTTAACCACGGATGCCAAGCTGTATAAGCATAATCAATTATAGGCTGGACGTTCATTTATTACAGTAGTTGTTTTGTTTCTATCTGCAAAAGTTAAGTGTTCATATATACAGAGAAAGCCCAACATTTCACCGGCTTTAGCTGTTATATATTGGATATGACAAGCCCAAAATAATGTTTCTGTTAAGAATACTCCTAAACTCTTAAATTCTCTCACTTGCATAATATGGTTGCCATTTTGCTCATAATTAAACTCGTAATTTAACTTCTTTCTTGTAAGTTACGTTTTTAGCGTCTTATTAAAATTTATGCGCATTTCTCAAACATCGCACCAATTAAACAACCTGTCCAAGTCATCTCGCAATCAAGTACAGTCGCATGGACCATGAATTATTCTGTATAACACGCCGTAATCTGCGACTAATCGCACAGAAGACGAGAGACCATCACTGATATCATTTAAAGAATAAAAGAACAAAGGGCCAAAAACAGAACTTTGGACACCTCCAGATGGCACTCCTACCTCGTGAGGGCTTGTGTTGTTAACAATCAATCAATCAATCAATCAATGAAACTTTATTTTAATAAATAGATATATGCAATTACAGGGATTATTTGGACCGATACCCTAAAGTGGCTAGTGGATGGTCCAATACAATGTGCAACATAAAAAAGTGTACAGGTCAGCTCTGAGGTAACAACATGAAAAAAAAACAAAAAAACAATCATATAATACAGATAACACAGTAATACATTTTTTTCCTGCAGATATGCACATATTTATTAGCTTGCAGCTAGTTTCTATGAATAGGCACTTATTAAAAAAATACAATGAAAATCGAATCAAACACACACATGCTTACATGTCTTGACTCTACAATAACCCTCTGATTACGTGCACTTAGGTAACATTTGATTCGAGTAATAGCTGATGTGTTTATGTTATACCATTCTAGTTTTTCAACCAACCGGAAGTGGGGAACGAGATCGAAAGCTTTCTTGAAATCTATGTTCTTGAAATCTATGAAGACCGCGTCTACTACCAGTCCGTTATCAAGAGCGCTTGATATTTCGTGTACCATGCAGTTCTGTTAACTGCGTCACACAAGAGTGACGGCTACGGAAACAATGTTGTTGTGGTATCAGTAATGAGTGCGCATTCAGGTGGGTCATAATGTTGGTGAACAGGACATGTTAAAATAATATACACACAACACCGGTGAGCGAAATCGGTCTGTAATTCTGAACGTCGTTGCGAGGACCCGACTTGCGCACAGGAACCACATTTGCCATTTTCCAATCGTTGGACAATACACCTTCATCCAGTCATCTTTTTTTTTTTAAATGAAATACTCGAATACCTAGAGACTGATCGCCCCGCCGCGGTGGTCTAGTGGCTAAGGTACTCGGCTGCTGACCCGCAGGTCGCGGGTTCGAATCCCGGTTGTGGCGGCTGCATATCCGATGGAGGCGGAAATGTTGTAGGCCCGTGTGCTCAGATTTGGGTGCACGTTAAAGAACCCCAGGTGGTCCAAATTTCCAGAGCCCTCCACTACGGCGTCTCTCATAATCATATGGTGGTTTCGGGACGTTAAACCCGACATATCAATCAATCAATACCTAGAGACTGATCGGGCGCATAAGGAAAGCAGTTGGGGTGACAAGTCGTCTGGTCTTTCTGCCTTTGCCTGATCTAAAGTGTTCAGTAGTAATTCAATCCCATGCTGAGAAAAATGATGTCATCTATTCGTACCGGGCATAATTTATCATAGCGCGATACTAGCGTATCATCCTGGTATCGCAGCACGCAAACACTGAGCCAAAAAAAATGAGGTAAAGCACTTCGCCTTAGCGTGGCTATCGTGAACAATAGTACCATCGTGCAGCAAGGAAGGTACAGATATCTTGTTCTGTTGATTGGTTTTGATAACACTCCGAAATTCTTTAGGCCGATCTTTGGGCTTTGTATAAAAAGTAGAAAAAATATATATTCAGCTTGTTTTACCGCAGTCTTCATAACCACTTTCACGTGGTTCAACTTGTCTATTGTTGAAGGTGATGCGTGCGCCACTTAAGCAGCACGGGCACGTTTCCTGCGCGTAGGGACCACGCTGACTTCTTTAGTACGCCACGGCTTTTTCTTTTTTTTTTTTTTGCTGCGGCGAGTCGTCATTGTCCACGATGGCACGTATTTACCCCGCAGCCCCGACAACTTCTCTTTAAATATTTTCCGCAGTTCATGTACAGTTTGGGTTTCAGCCAACGTTTCAAGCACGCCGTAATAATCGTCGAGTGCTTGAGAGATGGCGCTTGTGTCGGCTTACGAATAATTACACATCAACCTGCGGCCACTACTTGGCGCTTTTTGCATTTGTATACTTGTTTCGCATACTGCAACGCTGTGACCATTGCTGTGTTTTGATTTTGTTTCAAATAAATAACAAACGAACCATTGTGAACTTCGCGACCCGATTTAAATTGATGAGCCTGAAAAGGTAAGGTGGTGAAGTGCCACTGCTGAATATTTGCAGAATATTGTTTCGTAACAAGGCAGCTTCAAGCAACTCGAAGCCAAGCGGATCTAAATGTGCGAAGATTAGACCAGTTTGTGTAATATTTATCATTTCCATGCTGGCTGGAACGCCGTACGTCGCAGCCTCCCGTATATAGACACCAGCGCCAGAGTTCTCTAGTGTCTTTATAGCAACCTCAAGCCTAGAACCGCCCCGCCGCGGTGGTCTAGTGGCTAAGGTACTCGGCTGCTGACCCGCAGATTGCTGGATTGAATCCCGGCTGCGGCGGCTGCATTTCCGAAGGAGGCGGAAATGCTGTAGCGCGTGTGCTAAGATTTGGGTGCACTTTGAAGAACCCCAGATGGTCAAAATTTTCGCAGCCCTCTACTACGGCGTCCTTCATAATAATATGGTGGTTTTGGGACGTTAAACCCCACATATCATCATCATCATTCCTAAGCCTAGAACCGTCGCCCATTTTTGTTATTAAACAGAGGCAGAATGCATATGAAAATAAAGAAACGGAATAAAGAAATAAAGAAAGAAGGTAACAGACAAGGAGGCAATGCATCCGCGTGCGTTGAAAAAAAAAATAACTAGAACGATAGTTAAGCGCAAGGTCGGATATGTCAGCAGTCTACTAACCCTCTTATGCGCGTCAGGTGAAGACACTAAAAGAAAAAAAAAACGCCAAACACGTCAGATATCGTACCTGTAATCATTATTTCAGTCTGGTAAGCCACTTTTTTTTTTCAGTTGATTTTGCATCTCCGGGCGCTGGAGATAAATTAAGTACTTTACACGTTCTACGTGTATGAGTTTTTTTTTTTTTGAAAAACTAGATGAGCCACAAAAATTCTTTCCTGCTTTTTCGGAAATGGCAACAAGAGATATAAAAAGAAAAGTGGCTATTTTTAGCGATGTTGCTACGCCAAGGCAGGAAGGTTAGCCAGTTCTAACTTCTTAAACAAGGCGCTGTAGAAAAGGGGCTAAGGGTGGAATGAAAAATTAGTAGTTAGCACGCCAACTACTCAGATGGTATTGAGTGCCGCCTGTTGGGATCATCAAGCATAATTAAAATAAAATAGCTGCTATCATCTATCTTTGGAGTTGTCCGGTCGGGACACTGTCACGCGCATAATTGCTATCAGTTTCTTAGTTGAACACGAAAGCAGTACGTGCGGGAAGCTGGTTTCCTCCTCCGCAAGAAGTAGCGCCGCAAGAGATACCACCAAGTTTTCAGTAGCCCAGTAAAAGAAAAAGTGTACAGCGCGAAAAAAAAAAAACAGATAAGCATCTGCGCCCCAGACGCCAATAATAAGCGGTCCATTATCGTATTTGGGACGATTTGCCGTTTTTCCTGACTCTCCTCTTTTCAATGTTTCTCACGTCAGCTTCCGTACTGGGATAACACAGCTGACGCATTTCCTGTGTGCTCGCTGGGCTTAAATTAGGTATAAACGGGGCCATAATTTTAAATGATTATATCGAAATACGTAGGTTTTCTTTCGCGATTTTTTTTTCAAGTTGGCGTGCCATAAATTATCACGTCTTACAACTTGTCGATATAAACAGTGGCTCACAAATTAACAAATAAGAGTTATTTACAAGGTTCTATTAACTACTCACTTCATTGTAGCTTTGGTAGCGGCAATGTTTTTCCGGCTTGACGTAAACTACGTTTGCAAATACTGCTGGGGCGTGACTGTCATAGAACTTTAATCAAAGTTCTGTATTTTCCTTTAAAAAAATCAAACACCCGTTGTAGTGAAGCGACCCGCCATATGGCGATGTGATGGAATTATGAGTAGGTTCCAAATAAATTAAAATTATTAATAACAGAATAGCTATGACATAACCGCAAAACAATACTACTTAAGCTGACAATGTTCGAACGCCGTTTGACTGCAGCTCGAAACAGTTTTGAACATCGTTCTGTAGCAATGATACCAGAAACATGGCTTCCCAGCACTTGCTATAGTTCACAGTTTGCTTCAGTAGCCAGGATGATGTCAAAACATGCGCTAAAGCACAGCGGCAATATAACTTTACACTGAAACTCTTAACATACACATGCAAGTGCATTGTGCAACGCAGTTTCCTACACAGCGAAGTTGGTACGGTCAGATTTAAAATCCCGCTTTCAAACGAAATAGTTCTATGCTTCGTAAGATTGCGCAACATACTCAATAATTCCCTTGCGAGCATTTGTGGGTGGGACCAAAGCGGTATTCAAGCAATATGTCTTACCTGTAATGTTCTTGCAAATCAAAAAGAAGCTCGTTCAGTCGCGCTTTACACTACCGGTGCAAGAGTTTAAATGGTGGTGGTGGTAGTGGTTAGAAGATGAGAAAAGGCACCTAATTTCTGCAACCCGGTCGGGAGCACGGCACAGTGCCTAGAGTTTAAATGGCGTCTGCATTGCCCTGATGTTTCCTCCAGACAGAGAGAGAGGGAGGGGGGAAAACCCCTCTTGCCAGGGTGATAACAGATAATGAGACGGGCGACGAGACCATGACAGTCGCCGTTCTCCAGAAAAAAAAAACGCTTCGTCATTGCGCTGCCAGTGCCAGTAACCATGCTGACAGGGTCCTGTCGCTTTAAATAGTACGCCGCATGGCGATATCAAGCCATCTATTGACAATGAGGAGATGACAGGAGGGCAAGAATATGAATAACTTGTTGTTGGGCTAGCTGTTGGCTCATTAAAAAAATATAATTAGAGCGCAAACACATGGCACGTCCACCGTTGCACACTTAGGCACCAGCGCTGTAAGTGCTTGGTGTCAGGGTGTGTGCATGTGTTGTTGTGCCATTTGTTTGCGCTGTAACTATATATATATATATATATATATATATATATATATATATATATATATATATATATATATATATATATATATATATATATATATATATATATGTAAGTAGATGCGCTTTCACATAACAACTGTTTATTGTGCCGACGTTTCGACAGAAACCCCGTCTTTTTCAAGGCATAATGCCTTGAAAAAGACGGGGTTCCTGTCGAAACGTCGGCACAATAAACAGTTGTTGTGTGAAAGCGCATCTACTTTCATATTTATAACCTTGCGGCAACCGAAGTTATTCTTCTGTATATATATATATATATATATATATATATATATATATATATATATATATATATATATATATATATATATATATATATATATATATATATATATATATATATATATATATATATATATATATATTAAGCATGAATATGCTTCTGTTTGTCAGGGTGCTTGAGGACCTTGGGTACTTTCTTGACCGGCATAGTGGAGCCATCGCCGCTAAAAGCACGGAGGAACTTTCAAACAGCTCTAAAAATGGACAACTATGTCTATCTAGCATATCACGCCTTTTCAGAGGCGTTCATCAAGCAAAGAGCAAACGCCTGATAATGTGCTGCTATCTGTGAGGCATTGTGAGACTCTTTATGGCCTCTGAAATGGCGAGCGCGTGGCGTGCATCTTGGAGGCCATGCGACTCTTGTTTTAGATCAAAAACTAGTATGTACTTTCGCGCGCGCGCGTGCTGGTACGATCTACTGTATGCATGCGTGCGTGCGTGTTCGTGTGTGTGTCTGTGTGTATAACAAAACACGTTAATAAGTACGCACTTAGCGATTGAAGGGTGAACTAGGGGCCGGATTTCGCTATCGCATTCAACTCTTAAAGGTGAAGCATATGGGTCCCCAATTTTTGGTTCATAAAACCCTTTTTCGAGCGAAAAGGGTGTCATTTATAACTGATTTTGTCAAATTATTGTCGATTTCAGGCCGCGTGCTGCGCAGTAACGTTTGACTTGCGTGCTCTCAGGAACTTCAACTGCCGATCATGCTGAAAGCTGACCACGCTGTAAACACTGACCATGCTAAGAAAGTGTTGCAGCGACCCTTGTAAGAGTTATATTTGATGCGTATAATATCAGAGCGTACGATTACTTATGAGGGGCGATTAACTGTCAAGATAATTGATGAAAATTAATTTATTCAGTTCATAGAAATAGCAGGCTTGGCTTCAGAGCTCTTGGCATCGTTGCTACACCTGGCGGAGCAGATCTGATTCATCTCAAACACGACTTAAACATACTCTATTTTTTTCCGACCTGGTTTTATTGCTAACACGGCATTTTGGGATTTGTCCTTGGGTCTATCGTCTGCCGCGATGGTAACGCGAAAGGCTTCGGTGGTCGGCTTCTAACCTGAAAACAGCGGCATGGATCTCGGCCGTGGTTTTCGCAGCTGGGATCGCCTCCACCACATTTCGGTGGAGACGAAATTGTCGGCCGAAGAATAACTGATGGTCGAAACTTCCGGAGCCCTTTACTGCGGCTCGCTTCATAGATTCACAGTAATGTCGTAGTTCTAGCACGTAAAACGCAAGATAACGTTGTTATCTTCGGGCAATTCCATTTTGATACTTCCTATTTTAGTGCGCCGCGGACACCCTAAAGTCTCCTGGACGCAACGACGCGAGATCACCACGTGGTTCACTCATACTTAATGGTTAAACGCAGAAAAAAATTCCAGCAGAGACCTATACCCACGGTCCACGGGATACGTTTGATTTCATGCACACTTCTTATGTCTTGCACACTGTTTATGTAAATATACCATTTGGCGATATATTCGAAATTCGCTTTCGTAGCTTTCTTCACAAGTCCAAAGAAAGCAACACCGATGCGTTTGTTTTTTTTTTTTTTTGAGGATTCACGATTTATATTTTGATTGATTGATTGATTGATATGTGGAGTTTAACGTCCCAAAACCACCATATGTCGATTTATATTTTGCGTGCCATTGGAGTATCCAGACAGGCGTTTTTGCTCCTGCACCTCTACCCCTAGCAACTTTTTTTTTAATTTCGCACGTATATACACGCACATATGCAAGCGATAGAAACGAACATGGATACAGCAAGACAAAACTCCTAACACCAGTCCTCATCTACACTGAAAACGATTACTTGCGACGCCCTAGTTTCGTACCTTACCGTTGCCCTATACATCTTTTCACAGGAGGGAAAAAAACACCGCCACTATGGGCTGTGCGCGGGAGTAGAAAGGCTAAGGGCGCAGCCTGTTCGGTGTAGTTTAAGTGGTCACGCCAATTCGCGCAGCCCAAAGAGGACTATGGCGGTGCCCAGGGAGACGTTTTTGAAAAGGTCTATATTATTCAGGCCCGGTTCATCATTTTAGTGCCTATTGCACAAAAGAGTCGGTAACTTGCACAACGTGGGAGGTAACTCAGATGGTGCTGTAAAGTAACCCGTCCACGTGTTATAATAGTTAGGTTTAAATCATATTTCGGCAAACCAAAATACCGCCGAGATATGGCGAGAATAAGGTAAATCTAAGGAGACGGCGAGGCTTCACGTCAGCATGCTTACAGACACTCCCGAACAAAGTTTCGCACCTAAAGGCAAAAAAAGAAAACAACTAAGAAAGCAACGCAGCGTCCATTTCGACACAGTGTGGCTTTCTGAAAGCTGGGGGAGGAGGTCAAGGCAATCAGAGTTCAAAGAGCCCGGCGCTTGCTCCGGACAAACAACTGCTGAAGCACTTGCGACAGCATCACCCACCAGGCTCGAATCGCGACGCTCGAAGCGCTAGAGTCGTCACACGATGGCGTCTCTTTCCATCCTGTTGACACATGCTGTACTTCCTGCTGTCGCTTTCCATTTTTTTTTCCCGAAACGGTGGCGCGACAGCGATTAGTTCTAAAGGGGACAAGCACGGCGTAAAGCCGCTTCTAAAGTCTACGGCCAGCACTGAGCAGCGTGCTGCGCCTGTAAAAAAGCTTAAGTTGTCTCTTTTGCCTTTTATGTCCGCGTCGAACCGACGGCTAAATTCGTGCAGTATACCAGAAGGATGCCCGTATAGCTTCTTCATTCGAACCTCCGTGGTGACCGTGTGTTTATGGAGCTCGCCTACACACCTGTTGTTGCATGGTCGAATCCGGGCAGCATTTAGTTTGAGGCGAAAATCTCCGAGGTCCATGCACTTAAGTTTAGGAGCATGCACCTTGAAAAACCGCAGGTGGTCGGCATTGCCGGTGCCCTCCACGACGGCATCTCCGATGATTGTATCGTGCTTTCCAAGATGTAAAACCCGTATATTCATTCGCTTCTTCAATTTGTTAGTGTAAATTTCTAGTTATTCTTCAGGAAGCTTATAAGAGAACTTCAACGAAACTTCTTTGTTCTTCTATACGAATGAAAAGGTTAAGAAAAGTGATTGCAGTCATTGCGAGAAAGCATGAAATTTAGGTTTTCATTCAAATATTTCTCTATGTACGCACATAGAGAAATAACATACTTCGTGTTGGAAATGTAAACGTTTGATTTTGTTGTTAGTTTTCTTGTATAATCTAGCTGTATAACATAGTTGCAGTTGATAATAGTTGCTTTCCAGTGTTTAATAATGTTCTAGTGTCTTGTCTGCGTATTCTTTTCTTTAACATTGTTCGTCAGTGCCCGCTCCCCTCTGCAATGCTGTAAAGCCCTGAGGGTTTAATAAATAAATAAATAAATAAATAAATAAATAAATAAATAAATAAAAATAAATAAATAACTAAATAAATAAATAAGCGTAACAAGGTTCTTGCGCAATGCTCTTGAAATGTTCTTGTGCAATGCGCGTAAGCACTATAGCCTCTTGCGCAATGCTCTTACATCGTCTTTCGGACTTTGCTTTCAGACAGAACAGTGTCTGCAGGTACTACTGCTTCACCGGGGTTTGTTCACACGAACTGAAATATTCGTCATTCGGAGCAGCCACCTTCCCATACATTTCGTATATATAGTAAACGCTCAGCAATCGAACGCACGACCTTGAATAAAGCGCCACAGTAGGGAGTTTTCACCCATCCGACCTTTAAAATCGACCGATGGGGGAGCTGGGACATGGAAATGCTTTTTAAAATTTTAAGCAGAAATAACATAAGCCGAAAAGGAAATGTGCAATAAAAGGAGTCAACGTGCCGATTTCGAGAGATGCCCTATAAGCGCACTCTGCTAAAAAAAATCACAATATCAACACGCGTCCAGCACACCGCCATGTCTGAAATATAAGTGTAGCATAGCTGTAATAAAGGTTCACTAAAGAAAGAACTACAATTATTGATAACTATGGCACTGCGTCTACTAAAGCAAAGCACGCCGTCATGTTTTGCAATGCCGACGCTAAATGGCGCACTTACCTTGGACCCAAAAACATGTAGAAATGACACTCAGTACCTCCCAAAATAGACTGCTCATTGTTGCCGTGTAAAGAGGGAAAAGGTGCCGCGGGGGGGGGGGGGGGGGTAGATGAATTACTTAATTTTTCTTGATACTTTGCATGTGACAAATATGCATACGCATATACTGCTGCTCATTATCGAATACGTCATGCATTGGTTGATTAATATCATTTTTTCACGTGTGCATGATGTTGTACCAGTGCTCCGAAGTTCCTTGTATGTGACTTTCAGATTTTCTTTGTACTATGCTGTTTTTTACAGTGTTTACAACTGTGTAAAATCCCCTGCATGTGCTGCTCTCTGTAGGTCCCCAGGTCCCGTCAAGATGTTTGCACAGCTTTTGGTCTGGGGGACCCCCAACAAATCTGTTGGAAATACAGTGGATTCCGGTTCTGAAGTAGTAGCCCGCAAGAGACGTGACTACCGTCAGTTGTACCAGAATTCGCTTTTCTTTTTTCTCTAGAAGTGAAATAGCCTGATCATAACCTTTAAGGGGCCTCCGGTTCAGCCGAAGGTGTAGAATCTGCAAGTCTGCGTTCTGTGCCTTTCGACGCCCACCAACGACCTCAAACGGACCGATTTGCTTCGGTACTTGGTGCTTCTAAGCACTATCCTGCTAGTACTCATTCGGCAGATATATAAAGTACGAAATGATTACTGCTAGTTCACCGTGCAGATATTAACGCCTAGAGTTGAGCGTGCGAATGCAATTTCTCTCTCTTCCCGTTGTAAACAGTACCTAAGAGTAGCGCAGTATAAACGAACATTCATGTTTACTTTCAAGAGAAACGTTAGAGCTGCTTCCCAGCTCACCCTGGACCGAGCAACTTGTTATATGACGATGCCATCACGTGACGTCCGAGTGGTGTCATGGTGAAGTCACGAGTTATCGCATTCTTGGCGTCATGATGGCTTCATGCGACGAGGAGAAAAAAGGAATAAACTTTATTACAGGAAACCAGCAGGTCTAGGTGGCAGGGCCTGGGCCTCCAATAAGGGGACGTCAAGGGCCTGCTTCCACACCACCTCACGGGCGTGCTGGGCCGCCCAGACATTTTTTTTTTTATCACAAGCGTTGACGCCAACGACCACTTTCGCGTTTGATGCCCAGAAGCATATACAGCTTGTGCCCTGAAACACAAAGTAGCTACAAGAAGTACGTTAGACGACTTCCTGCGCAGCTTACGGTCCTCTTGACTGCCATCCGATGTATAGCACCATGATTGTGGGTGATCAAGTTCGATGGTAGAATAGCAGCCACCAGTCCGTAATTTACCACGTTTCCAGTGATACTAATCCGATTCAAAACGTGGTGGTATTGAATTTCACGGCTGCTCGAAGAAACGGTCAAAAGTCTTCATAGCCCCATCTGGCGGCGACCGACAATCAGTACAGGAGCAGTGTTGAAGCTGTTTTAAACGAAGTACAAGTGAAAGCTCAATTGAAGTCCTAGCATTTTTTCATGCAACAGATTTCTCTCGGCTTTCGAAGGGCTTCTTGGAGACGAAACCTCACTGGGTTATTTTATGCATTCTCAAAAGACAGACGACTCGAGAGCGAAAAACATCTTATTTTCCGCCTCAGTCGATGTTCTGATCGTCCCCGACACCCACTGAAAAGTTTCTGCACCTATACCGTGGTTTTGTGCTACTTCTGTGATCGTCCCAGCATTTACCAAGCGACGACACCCCTCGATGACGTCACGCCATGCGACGTAATGATGACGTAAGAAATTCGGGGGGATACGTAATGTCATGGTGGCGTCGTTTTGATGTCATCGCGTAATGATAAATCTTATCACTCCTGTTGATGCCGCAAACGGTAAATTTTAGCGCTCCACGAGACATATAAAATCGGCCTCGAGACCAGCGAGTCCACAAGCCAAGTAACAAAAACTAGCACGTCAAACCAGCTTCATAAATTTCTATATAGGTGCGTTTCGTCGCTTTCTCTCGGATAATGGCTGGCGGCCGTTTTCAACAACGCGGCTTACAGTTTTCATCCGAAGGGTAATTGACTAACGCCCACGAGCTGTCCTGACTCTTCTCCCCGCTTTCGTATGGCAAACGTGCCGGTGTCACAGAGCGTTTTCCGAAGGCCGACTGGTCAAGGGCGGGGGAGGAGTGTTGAAGCGGAAAGGGATGGAGCAGGGAGCAAGTGCTAATGCAACTTTGCTGTCCACTCCGGGGTGCGCCGGACTTCAAAGCGGGCTCCGGGGACGCACTCAATCCTCATCAGGTTTCTCGAGCGAAAAGCTTGAGCCGACGGCCTTAAGAAACAAGGCGGTGAAACCAGAGGGCGCAACGGGTATGGCGCGCCCGCGTAGCGGCCGTTCGGTTCGACAAGTTGTTTCGCCCATGTTGCCTAATTTTGCACAGGTCGGAAGAAGAAGAACAAGAAATTGTACACAACTCGAATTTTGGATTCACATTGAATTAGGATAAAGTGTTCGTGTTTTAAGAGGCCTCTAAACCATTCCTAGTTAAGGCCCGTGTTCTGTGCGATGTTTGTGTACGTTAAAGAACACCAGATGATCGAAACTTCGCGAGCCCTCCACAATGGCGTCTCTCATAGTCAAATCATGGTTTAGGGGCATAAAACCCCCAGATATTATTTTATGTGATAGCATGTCTAGTTCAAAGCGGGACGGTAAAGTGTTTTTTTTTTTTGCCTTTCCTACCTATCCTACAGGCAATATCACCTGGTAACTTCTTTCTTGTCTAAGGACGAGTGTAATGTCAGCACCACTTCGTGGTCAACCCTAACCATTGAGCGTTACAGGATTTCGTGCTTCTCGGCTACAGGCCGTCATCTCCGCTTGCACATTTGTTAACATGCAAGACAAAGTGAAATCCGTCCATCACGCACGATAGCCATGCGAGACAAGGAAGAACGGGTGGCCGACCGCGTGGCATAGCGTGGTAGGGGATAAATCAGAACTGATATTTCTCTAGCCCGGCTGTTGTTCACTAAGTAATTTCAACTCGAGAGTGAGAGAATAAACATCTCTATTTGAGCATTATTTAGGAATCGTCTCCGGGGTCATCTCGACCTTTCAGGTCATCATACTCTTTCGCCATGTCAAGAGCCTTTGCTATATACCAGCTGGCGCTGGTCTTCGAGGGTGGGGTTGGCTAAGGCTAGCTCCCAAAGATCAGGAGTGTGGTATTGGCTGGAAACGTTAAGACGTGACCGTGGACACCCCCTACCATAGAGTAAAGTGTACCCTGTGCTCCACAAAACTGGCAAAGTGGAGACGGCCTGTGTGTGGGCGTTGGGAGTGAGCGTAAGGTCGTAATTTCTTGGTGGGTGGAGAAGGTTGTTGGTTTGCAGTGCTCTTAAAATGCGGTCTTGGTCAAGGGAAAGCATTCCGTGTGGGGGTGGGTACATTCTCCTTAGCACCCAGCATTGAAACGTGATATCTTGATAATATACAAGTGGTTGATGGTATCAGGGAACCTCCTCACTTCTAGGGGCTGTATTGTTCAATCCTCGAGCCGTGAAGTGCGCCATCTCGTTACCTGGAACCTCGTGATGCGCTGGTGCCCACACAATCTTATCTCGTCTCTTAGACGAGTCCCCGAGGATTATTTGCCAGGAACCCTTATTGGGGACCCGCGAAAACCGCCGGGCGCGTCCAAGTTGGGCATTGACATCGTGATGTCCTACCCTTTTTGGGGCCCTGTGGATCACCTTGGGCTGCCTATACGGAGCGATGAGCTAAGGAGGGGCTCTTCCCAATCGGCTTCGCTGGATACGCGGCCTTCGGTAACGCGGGGCATTGTCGAAGTATGTGCGCCAAGGAACAATGCGTTTCATTGGAGAACTTGAATCAATCTCCGTTGAGATACGACTGAGAAGTGTGGCAGCTTGCGCTAGTTGGTATGGCATGAGGATAGTTATATCAAGAGAACAAAACGACGACACAGAGACAAAAAGTGTCTCTGTGTCGTGTCTTTCGTGTACTTCTGGTCTCGGTGTCGCCGTTTTGTTCTTGCGCTATAACTATCGTCACGACTGAGAAATTCCCGCGAGCGGAATAGGCCTGTCTGGGGCATTCTAAGTGTGCCTGACTGAGACAGAGAGAAAACTTTAATTTATCTGTGATCAGATAAGAGCTTTTTTCTCGTATGATGGAGCCTTCAATTCAGGGCCATCGGCTCGTGAGGCTTCACGTACCTGCTGGATCAGTCGACGATGGGTTCTTGTGCACAGTGAAAAAAAGAAATCTCGTACATCCGTGAAATTTGCAACGTCACTACCGCGTTTTTTTATAAGTCGAAAGTAGTGAATTGATGTGCATGACACTCACAACGATGCTTCAGTGAACCACTGTGGCATTTCTTACAAATGGAACAAGTCAGACAGTACGAGATATAAGCGGCGCCCCATTTATAAGCGGCTTCCGCTTTCATTGCAAAGGGCAGTAATAACCGCAACTGTGCAGAACACATCCAAGTTGTGGTATAGTACGGTGTGAGTGGCATTCGTAGACAAGAACGCGCGCTCCTCCGCTCGAGAGCCAGCCGCGACGGACGCACTTTTCCAGAGCCACCTACTCGGTGATCGACCCTGCATGCATTACTTCTTAAGCCTCGCGACAGTGTGATCTGGTTTTGCACAGCCTGCGTGATCGGCCACATTTGGCCAAGCGACCTCAATGTCACGTGACGCCAACGTGTGCGAAGTCATGACGTCACCATATGGTGATGATCTCGTGGTTATGATTTTTATTTTGTCATCACTCGTGTCAACGCCGACGGCGTACTTTTACGCTTGATGAGGTTTTCAAATCAATGCCTTAAATAGAAGAAGACGAAGACGTGTAACGAGAAGGAAGAGGAGAGGTCGGCCTGGAAAGCCGGTAGCTAGCCCGCTACTCCTAACGTGAGTAAACGGAAAAGGGGAAAAAATGGGGAAAAGGGAGGACATGACGAGAGGTGACTGTGGTACCACACAGCACAATGAGGTAGACCACCAGGTGGCGCCGTACTGCCCAGTGTGGGGGGCCGAGTACCTAAGGCAATGGGGCAAAGCAAAGGGGCCGAGTACCTAAGGGAACACGAAATATACGTGTCGACTAAAGGTAACAGGAATGCAGCGGTAATGAAAAACAGGGCACTGTGGAATTACAATAGGTATGATGTTGTGAGAGGAATATGAAAAGGGGTCATGGTTCCTTGTCTGACGTTCGGCAACGCGATCTTGTGCATGAGATCAGCAGTTCAAGCAAGATTGGAAATTAAGCAACGTGGAATAGGTAGGCTTGCCTTAGGAGCTCACGGAAATACACCGAATCAGGGAGTACAAGGTGATATCGGATGGACATCATTTGAGGGCAGGGAAGCTAGCAGCAAGATAAAATTTGAGAAGCGATTGAGAGAAATGGGGGAGGAGCGTTGGGCTAGGAAGGTATTCAGCTACTTGTACATGAAGAATGTCGATACAAAATGGCGGAAACGAACCAGAAAATTGACTTGTAAATACTTGGAAAACAGCAGGGGGCGAAACCAAAAAGAATTATCGGTTAAGAAGAAGGTGAAGGAAGCCAAGACCGATATGTGAAGAATCGGCATGATTAAGAAGTCCGCACTAGAGATCTATCAAACTTTTAAGGAGGAAATTGCCAAGGAAAGGATCTATGATAATACTCGGGGTAGTTCTCTACTGTTTGAGGCCAGGACGGGAGTATTGCGAACCAAGACATATCGGGCCAAATACGAAAGGGTAGACACGGTATGCAGTGCGTGTGGAGAGAAAGAAGAAACTGCGGAACACTTGATAATGTTCTGTAAAGGGCTTCACCCTATAGTTCAGGATGATGGCGCAGAGTTTTTCAAAGCACTGGGGTTTAGGGACAGTGAGGAAAAATCAGACTTTAAGCGGGTAGAATTAACTAGAAGGAGGTTATCTGATTGGTGGCTAAATCAAGGCACGAGTGAAAATTAAACCCTTTACTGCCAAGTACGAATCTTCAACCTCACTATTTAAGGGAAAATAATAAACCTAGTTTTTGGTTCATTAAGTTTTTGGTTCATTAAGGTTCATTAAGCAAGCCACCACCCTATCTAAAGGGTACATCCATATACATCCATCCATTCATCCATAGAATACCGCAAAGCACTAAGTTTCTCAAAATTGACTAGAGGGCACTCTGGCGCTGCGATCGTTCAGCGACCATGGGAATGATGGGTAGTACACACATTTGCCGAGTTTTTGTACTTGCCGGCGGCGAATCGTACTTGCGGCTTCGTTTATTGCTGTGTTTCGAGTTTGTTTTGAAAGAAAGATTCAACCCTTTTGAACTTCGCCACCCGATTTGGAAAGGCGATTCGAAAAAAATAGGGTGGTGAAGCGCAATCGCTGAACATTTGCTGATTTTTGCTTCGTGAGAAAACAGCTTCAAGCCACACGAACACACACGGAGCCAAAGGCAGGCCAGAAGTACGAAGTTTAGACAAATGTGTGCACTACCCATCATTCCCATGCTCGTTGAGGCGCCGTGCATTGCAGCTCCCATAGACACTAGCGCCAGAGTTCCCTCTGGTGTATATTGAAAAACTCTATGCCGCACAGCACAACGAGTCACTTCTTACACTGTCCAGTGCGGGGTAGGACGCACACGACAGTCTCCATGCACTAGGTGCATAAGCACGTGCTCTAAAGACGAGCACCTAAACGTGTCTGACTCAGCAATTCGAACAAGACTGCAAGCTTCATCGGATGTGACATACATGCCACAGCCGAAGCCATAGGCCTGCATTAAGAACGCACAAATATGGGCTTTTTATTTGCTGACGGGACTGTGCCGCTGCTTGTAGCTACCCCCTCTATTCCCTCGCTTTGTTTACAGTCGCTAAAACGTTCCTCTTCCTGGCGGTCGCCAAGGTCTTTGCATCCTGGTCTGCGTGGCAGCAGGCTGGTTTCCCCGGTTTATCGTGTGCCTGGGTCGCGGCGGGGGAAGGCAGAGTTGCGGCGCGGGATAGCAGAGCGATGAGGCAAGGCAGGGTGGCAGCGGGGGAACGTAAGGCCGAGGCGCGGGAACGTAGGGTCGAGGCGCGGGAACGTGGGGTCGCTGCTGGCCATACGGACGACAGAATAACAAGGGGTGATCAGGGGTCGGGCTGAAACAGCGCCTCGGCCGTCGCCATACCGCCGGGTAGAACTCGGTGATGAACTCCTCCTGCTCGAAAGAAAACAAACAAACAAACAAACAAACGTTACGCTCTCTGTGACACTTGAATAGGGAAAGCCAGCTGCGTACAGAGTTATTCAATCATAAACGAGTTGCGAAACTCCTCATGGGCTCCATGTATAGAAATGCAGACCCGCCATTGGCCCAGATGACGGAAGTGGGCAGACTGTCGCGCCAACTGTTGATCAGCACACTGACTATTAAAATCATTGTTTTGCGTATTGTGTCACCACTCTGAAATGGCGCGACAGTCGCCGATTCCCTCGACATTAACCAATGGCATGTCCGGGTTTCGGAACGCAGGTGCATTGGCCTTATCGAACAACTCTGGCTGTGTATACTTCGCGACGCGTTAAGGTAAACAGTTAGGGACCAGACTTCTCGCAAGACATCACAAGCCGCAGAGCAAGCGCCGATTGAGTTACCTTGACGTTCTCTTTCGATGGCATTGTTCCTTCCTGCTGGAATGAAGCCTTCAGCACCGCTTGATGTGTTGTATTGTATCCGGAATTGGCCCCACCTTTTGGCCGATCGATGACGTCAACTGATGGCTAGGTCATAGTGCTTTGCTGCTGAATTGAAGGTCTTGGTATTTAATCCCGGTGGCCACATTTCAATAGAGGCAAAAAGCTTGAGGCCCGCGTGCTTGAATGTAGGTGTCCGCCAAATAACCCGCTGGTGGTCGAAAGTTTCCTAGCCCACCTACAACGGCACCTCTCAATATCGTATAGTGTGGCGAACCACAGCACAACAATGAAACGAGGACGACCAGAAGAAAGAGACACAAAGCGCTCTGTGTGTCCTTGTCCCGTTCGCCCAGGTCCCGGTCTTGCACTGTGGTTCACCATGAATCGAATTTTCGACGATACTAGTCATGCCGTGCTTTCGGGACGTTAAACCCCCGAAATTGTGTTTTTTTTTAACTGATGACATCACAACGCAAAATTGTCTAGCGACGTCATCGCGTGACGTCCTAAACTACATCGCTCTGCGAAGTCCTTGTGACGTCACGTGATGCCGTCATTATGTGGCGTCGTCGCTACCACGCAGAAGGTCACGTGGATTTTCGCACGAAACACCCCGAAGTCTCGCAAGGTCTCCAGCAGGTCTCTTGGCCGCCCCGCCTTGGTCGTTTATAGGTCATGGCGCTCGACTGCTAAACCGAAGGTCGCGGGATCAAATCCCAGCTGCGGCGGCTGCATTTTCTAATGAGGGGAAAATGCCGTGATAGATACTATGACCGTATCTATCTATCTATCTATCTATCTATCTATCTATCTATCTATCTATCTATCTATCTATCTATCTATCTATCTATCTATCTATCTATCTATCTATCTATCTGTCTATCTATCTATCTATCTATCTATCTATCTATCTATCTATCTATCTATCTATCTAGCCGCTTACGTTTGGGTGTTCTCGTGGTCACCGCCATAACTTCGCGGTAACCAAAATTATCATAGGAAGGTAAGACGGTTCGACGAATATGACGCGCTGGTCAAGACATGAACTAGGTTGCAATCCCGTCGCCTACGTCGTCGAACACTTCCAGCCAGACAGCGGCACATGCCCTCGGGCGGGTATGTGCCGATAGTATGCGGGTATGTGCCACAGGTGACTGACACTTTGTATCTACCCAGGAACGACGAGAACTTCACCTGGACAGTTTTAACGCACGAGCCTCGAGAAATACCCGACATCGTTAGCGTCGACCCGACGAATGTAAAGAGTAACTGTCAGGGTCCAAGCTGGAATCGAACCCAAACATTTTGTTTGGCAATGGAGCATTTCACTACAGAGCTACGCCAGGTTTTGGAACTGTTCGTCAAATAGACGCTAATATTTGTGAAACGTCGATTGTGGTTGGAGTGCTGCCTACTCAATTTTATAAACATTTCATATGTACTCGTTTGATACAGCCGTCACGTCGGGTTAACGTCAATTGTGGTTAGTTGTCATGCGCTAAAGTTGATTTATGTAGCAGAGTCCAGGGCCAGCATCCTCACGAGCAGCAGCGCTTCATATCACCTTCTGGTGTCGCTAAAACGCACGTTCCAGTTGGCCTCGTTGTGCAAGTGCAAAGAGCTGGTTATATAAACATCTGCAACTCTTCAACATATGTCTGTGCGTGTAACATTAGTACATATATTTAGCGTCATTTCATGACGTGTGGCCCAAGGCAAAAATTGCAATACGATCACTTTCCCTCGGCATGCTTCGCATAACATCGATTCCCAGGTACGTGGGATCTGCCAAATTTTTTCCAATATTTGTGTGTTTATTTTTCTATTTTCTCGCGAACAGGTCTTGTCACGCGCTAAACAAGTGATTTCGATATTGTGAAATTGTAATTTAGTACTACGAGAAAGAACGGCTTTATGCTTAGCGTTCCTTTAACGCTAACCACGCGCCAGCAACGTTTTTTCGATCGGTGTAGGGCGTTACGCCCGGAACTTTCTCGCGACTGTCAAGCGGCAGCGCAGTCCCGTCTTTCCTCCCTTATCGGCCACGACATTTCGCGCGCTCGCGCAGATTATTGACGCGGTGAGTCAACAACGCAGGCGCGACTACGGGCTCGGCGCATGCGCAGAAGCCGAAATGTGAGTCAACGAGCGTGGAGCTTCTTCCTGCACGTGAAGCATGGAGAGGCTGTATTATCATCAACCTTCCGTGCAAGCTAGCACGTAGCCGTTGCAGAAGGTTGCGTTCCAAAAGGAAGGGAAGTCGGAGCTCGAGACAAGCGCAAAACATAGATTGCGACAGGAATGAAAAATAGAAAAAAAAAACGCCCCGACTGCGCGGTAGGCGCAGCACAGTAACAACGAAAGCTAGAAGAGCAGTTTTTCAGAGCCTTTTCAAAGCACTCATCGGGTAACTACTAGAAGCACACTTGCTTGGTACCCACTAGGGCATTAATAATAGGCTTTTGGCTAGTAGGCCGGCATTCGCTATGCTATTTTTCGCCATTCTCCTGAGAAGCGTGGTATCCGCTAAACACTAACAAGGAATGTTGGGCCGATCGTCCATGCAGTGGCTGACGACGATGAGGAGTCATGGCTGAAGTGGGTATGCGCCACAGTTAATAGGCAAACAAAAACAAGCTTTTGTAGTGGGTTGGAGCATTTGGACGGCCCACTCGTCACGCTAATCGCATTGTGCGATGACTGGTTGTTATTTCGATTGATATGTGCGGTTTAACGTCCCAAAACCACTATATGATTATGAGAGACGCCGTAGTGGAGGGCTCCGGAAATTTCGACCACCTGGGGTTCTTTAACGTGCACCCAAATCTGAGTACACGGGCCTACAACATTTCCGCCTCCATCGGAAATGCAGCCGCCGCAGCCGGGAATTGAACCCGCGACCTGCGGGTCAGCAGCCGAGTACCTTAGCCACTAGACCACCGCGGCGGGGCCTGGTTGTTATTTCGCTGTTATTTCGCTGTTTTAAAACGCTCTATATAAGTTGTATTTACACGATTGCTTTCCCGACATCAAGTCTGCCCAAGTTCGACAACAAGTCACAAGCACCGGTGTAGCTCAGTGGTAGAATACTGAGCTGGCACCCAGCTGACCTGGGCTAGAGCCCCACTGTGCCATTGGTGCAAGGTCTTTTTTTTTTTCTAATTTCGCGCAATGTGGTTACGGACAACGGTGGCGGCAGCGGACAAAAAAGTGATCTATAACAGCGCTCGTGTTGTCCTCTTTGCCTTCCGTGCCTCGCCTTTCGTCTGTTTCTTCTAGCACCTTCGTGCTCGCGCTGCAGCCCTTATTACCATGATCTAAAACAGCTTTCGCTGTAAAGGAAATTGCGCCGCCTCTCGGCAGGCAGAGGTACGAAGGTCCCGCGCGAACTTCCACGTTATGCAAGCGGCAGCTCAAAAGCGATATAGCCGCGGGAAACGAGCCCGAGCGGAGATTAGATACGCGAGCTGTGCGCACTTGCAAGTGCTAAAAGGACGCAATGTCACTCAAATCTCTATCTATACATCATGCCGGAGCGGCGATGTTTTTTTGCGTCAGCGCCGTGCGACGGAGCAGAGTTGCAGACAAGGAGAGAATGAGCGCATGCAGGAGCACACATTTCGCCATGGTCAAGTTACACGGGTCGCGAAACATGGCAAAAAAAAAAAATGTCGAAAAGCTATTGCCACAGGCATCAACGCCTGCCGACGATTGAAGCGCGACTAAGTTAATTGATTGATTGATTGATTGATTGATACGTGGGGTTTAACGTCCCAAAACCACCATATGATTATGAGAGACGCC